>NW_022095790.1:300000-578735 GCF_006542625.1 Nomascus leucogenys | reverse complement strand
CACGGAGTGGAACCTAAGAGCTCAGCCTGAAGAGCTGGGACCCATTTAAGAAACGGACACCCCATAGCAGAGCCAGGATCCAATCAGATTGAGTTTTGATGTCACCCCATGGCAGGATCCAGTCAGATCACACCTCCCAGCATTACTTTATTGCAAGATCCAATCAAATCACACCTCATTACCCTATGCTTATAAAACCTGACATAGCCCCCAGCTGTGTAAGGGAGATTTGAGTATTTCCCCCTGTGTTCTTGCTAGCTGACTTACAAAAAAGTTTTTTAAAAAAGGCTGGGCGTGGTGGCTCATGCCTGTAATTCCAGCACTTTGGGAGGCTGAGGAAGGCAGATCACTTGAGGTCAGGGATGAAAGACCAGCCTGGCCAACGTGGCGAAACCCTACCTCTATGAAAAATACAAAAATTAGCTGGGCGTGGTGACACACACCTATAATCCCAGCTACTTGGGAGGCTGAGGCAGGAGAATCACTTGAACCCAGGAGGTGGAGGTTGCAGTGAGCCAAGATCACACCACTGCACTCCAGCCTGAGAGACAGAGTGAGAAGACTCTGTCTAAAAAACACAATGTTAAAATTAGCACCAAATGATTTACAAGTAAAAAAAATTTTTAGCTGCATATGTTTACATAACTTTAATTAGATTATGAAAAACACATACAAAATGGAAAGGCACAAAGAAGACAGCAAAAAGTGCATGAGATCTCACACCCAAGGATAACCGCTGAGAACATGAAAGTGCTGACTCTTCCAGCCTTTATACTATACACATTTAGGCCATTGTTTTGTTTTTATAAAACTGGAATCATATAATACAGATAGTTTTATAATCTGGTTTTTAAACACAACAATTACATAACATTTAGCTGTTTCATTTGCATTCAAATTCATAAGGGTTCCAGTAACTCATTTATCAGAAAACCAGGAGAAATATTCCCATGAAAATATAAAGTACGTAAGGCCGGGCATGGTGGCTCACGCCTGTAATCCCAGCACTTTGAGAGGCCAAGGTGGGCATGCATTACCTGAGGTCAGGAATTCGAGACCAGCCTGGCCAGCCTGGACAACATGGTGAAACCCCGTCTCTGCTTAAAATACAAAAATAAGCTGGGTGTGGTGGTGTGCGCCTGTAATCCCAGCTACTCAGAAGGCTGAGGCAAGAGAACCGCTTGAACTCGGGAGATGGAGGTTGCAGTAAATTGAGATTGTGCCACTGCACTCCAGCCAGGGCGCCAAAGTGAGACTCCATCTCAAAAAAAGATAAAAATAAAAAATTATATATATAATATATATTACTATATGTATTTTATATATTATATATATGTATATAATATATATGTATATTATATATATATATACGTGTATATATATATATATATATTTTTCCAGACAGGATCTCACTGTGTCTCCCAGTCTGAAATACAGTGGCACAATCATAGCTCACTGCAGCCTCAAGTTCCTGGGCTCAAGTGATCCTCCCACTTCAGCTTCCCAAGTAGCTGGAACTACAGGTGCATGCCACCATGCCCGGTCAATCTTTTTTGTAAGTTTTCATAGAGGCAGGGTCTCACCATGTTGCCCAGTCCTAATAAACACTATGTGATGAAAACAAAAAAGTAAATCACGTTAAACTTAAGTCTTTAATGTTAAGTCTTTAATGAGAAATGCAAATAAAGCATTTCTCAATAAATTATGGGAAGAGAATCAACTGAAGAATAAACATCTTTAGTAAATCTTTTGCTCATGTGCATTAACCAATACTCTTGAAAACCAGGATTAAATTACTGTACCTTCTTAACATTCCTTTGAAATTCCTTATGGCGCATAGGTAGCGTAGAAAGTAACTGCTTCACGCTGACTGTGGTCCCTCTGGGGCGGGGGTAGGGGGTTTTCTGGATGATTTTCCCATTGTGATCAAACACCAGTCGAGCCCCAACCTTTGCCAATGCGTGGCAGATAGAAATGGTGACATCACTGTGAGAGAATACCAGGCAGGCATGGTGTGTTCAGTGAGAGACCCATGATGTTGGGCACTGACTAAGCTTTTCTTCACTTGCTTTTCTCTCAAAACTTTCTTAAAAAGCTGATGATCCCTGAGATAACCAAGATCTAAATGGTTGAGGAGTCATCATAATATCTAAGGTTTGGCATCTAAAAGACAGTGAGACAGAGAGCACTAAACATGTTTTGTTTTGAAAAAAGCTTTGATTTCATTTTCAGGTTGAACTGTAAAACCATAAATAATCTCAAGATTTATTCACAAATAGAGATTTGTTTTGTTATTACTCTTCAAACAAAATTTTTTAAAAGAATTTTTAAAAGGTTTTAAAAAAAATTTTAAAGAATCCAAAAGATACTATAATTAAAATGTATACGTAGGGCAGGGTACGGTGGCTCATGCCTGTAATTCCAGCATTTTGGGAGGCCGAGGAGGGCAGATCGCTTGAGGTCAGGAGTTCCAGACCAGCCTGGGCAACATGGCAAAACCCCACCTCTACTAAAAATACAAAAATTAGCCATGAGTGGTGGTGCACGCTATAGTCCCAGCTCTTCAGGAGGCTGTGGCACGAGAATCACTTGAACCTGGGAGGCAGAGATTGTGATGAGCTGAGACTGTGCCACTGCACTCCAGCCTGGGGGACAGAGTGAGACACTGTCTAAAACATATATATATAATTATAAAAATTTTGTATCTGTGCTATAATTAAATAGTGCTTTGGTGAAATGTTTCCCTAAAATTTGATAGTGAAAACCAATGGTAACTATCATTTATTATCTACATGTTATGTTAAAATTGAGAAGTTACTGTTTTAATAAGGGTAATCTTTTTTTAACAATACTATTTGCTTCATTTCATTCATTTATTGCTCACATTTCAGAAGTACTATGACTTAGATTGGCAGTGAGACAAAACAGAATTCAGAAGTTACAAGTTGAGATACTGAGATAGAAAATTGTAAATAATGATTCCAACTAATTTTCAGAGAGGTTTTTCTAAGGGGTCAAGTCAATGGATAAAAATATTGTTTCACCTCGGTGCACAAAGTGAGCTCAGAGCTTCCGCCTGAAAGCCGAAAGTTTCAACCTGAGTTAGGTCGGCAAACTCTTGAATCTTACATGTGTGATGTTTCAGAGCTGAAAGAGAGTGTAAAGTAAGGACTAAGATACCTCAAGTGCTATAACAACGAATATACATGATATCTAGTAACTGGCTTTAAAAAACTGTTTCTGCTTTTCCCAAGACAGTTTTACTCAAAATTCTGAGCCATGTGGGCCAATTATTTTATAATAGGATTAGAAAAAGTCAACTTACTTAAGCCTTCGAAGTTTTCTTCTTTTTCCCTACATCCATTGTCTGAAACTTCAGTGAGATGCACTCCATAATCCTTAAGCTTTAGATCTAGAAAGTTTAAAATATTTAGTTATTAAAAATGGACCCATGCTATAAGTG
This sequence comes from Nomascus leucogenys, assembly GCF_006542625.1. NCBI lineage: Eukaryota > Metazoa > Chordata > Mammalia > Primates > Hylobatidae > Nomascus > Nomascus leucogenys. Next base: position 575,272 of record NW_022095790.1, on the reverse strand, counting down.
TTTATATTGATATTATTTATAACATATGCAAATTTAAGAGTCATAACTATACCTTTAGTTAAACGTACTAGTGTCATTTTGTGTATTTAATTTTTATAAAGTCCTTCCTGGGTATTTACCAGCCCAGATTGAAAAGTTTAGCGTTTTCTTTTCTCTTTTTTTTTTTCCTAGGCTAGTCAAGTGAAGCAGTTGGAGTGGAGAAGGAACAAAAAATCTGTAACTGGTTGTGATCAAGTAGTCGGTAACACCGTTGCACTTTGACCAGCCTTTTCTTTTGAAAGAAATAATTTTAACATACCCAGTAAGGAGAACGGGGGCCGGATGCGGTGGTTCATGCCTGTAATCCCAGCACTTTGGGAGGCCAAAGTGAGCGGACCACCTGAAGACTAGCCTGACCAACGTGGAGAAACCCTGTCTCTATTAAAAATACAAAATTAGCTAGGCGTGGTGGCGCATGCCTGTAATCCCAGCTACTCATAAGGCTGAGGCAGGAGAATCGCTTGAACCCAGGAGGCAGAGGTTGCGGTGAGCCAAGATCGTACCATTGCACTACAACCTGGGCAACGAGAGCAAAACTCCATCTCAAAAAAAAAAAAAAAAAAAAAAAAAAGAAGAAAAGAAAAGAGAACTGGTTCTGGAATTAGACTTCCTGGATCCTATTTTATTAGCTTTATAATCTCAAAAAAAGAAATTTCCTGTTCCTTAATTTCCTCATCTGTAAAATGGAGATAAGTTCTATCTCACAAAGTTATTTGGCAGATTAATAATTTTTTATTTGTTTTAATTTTGTTATTTTTTTTTTTGAGATGGAGTTTTGCTCGTCACCAAAGCTGGAATGCAGCAGCACGATCTGATCTTGGCTCACTGCAACCTCCACCTCCAAGGTTCAAGCAATTCTCCTTCAGCCTCCTGAGGAGCTCAGATTACAGCCATGCACCACCACATCTGGCTAATTTTTGTATTTTTAGTAGAGACAGGGTTTTACCATGTTGGTTAGGCTGGTCTCGAACTCCTGACCTCAAATGATCAGCCCCCCCCTCAGCCTCCCAAAGTGCTGGGATTACAGATGTGAGCCATTACTCCAGGCCTATTTTTTTTTTATTTTATTTTATTTGAGACAGAGTCTTGCTCTGTCCCCAGGCTGGTGTGCAGTGGCATGATATCGGCTCACTGCAACCTCCGCCTCCCGGGTTCAAGCAATTCTCGTGCCTCAGCCTCCCAAGTAGCTGAGATTACAGGCTTCTGCCACCAGGTCTGCCTAATTTTTGTATTTTTAGTAGAGACAGAGTTTCACCATTTTGGACAGGCTGTTCTCGAAATCCTGACCTCAGGTATCCACTCGCCTTGGCCTCCCAAAGTGCTGGGATTACAGGCGTGAGCCACCATGTCTGGCCTACTTTAGTTTTTAATAGAGATGAGGTCTCACCATGTTGGCCAGGTGGGTCTGGAACTCTTGGACTCAAGCAATCTCCCCAACCTTGGCCTCTCAAAGGGCTAGGATTACATGTGTGAGACACCATGCTCAGCTATTCTGCAAATTACATGAGATATTTCTGTGTAATTCTTAGCATAAAACCTTCCTGGCACACCATAAGAACACAATAAAAGCTGTTATTATTATTACTACCTAGCTAAGTACTAGGCACATAATAGGTGCTAACTTTAACTTAAAAATAACTTATTACTACATCAACACCTGATAGTCTTCTTTCAATAACAAATGTTTCTTGACTACAACAACATTCACTGATCATTTCTTGTGGCTTAAAACTCTCCCAAACTTACCAATATTAGTGGCACCAGCATCCAGACTGTTTTCTACTAACTCCTTCACCGCAGTGCTTAGACTCAGTACCACCGGCCCAGAGCAAATCTGATGGACTGACTTCCGACCAATAGGCTTGATGGCCTTAGCAGGTTCTGTACTAAAGAAGTGTTATAAGAAACAAAGCAACTATTCAGCTATATATTTTCATCCTGATTTTAACTGTGGGAAATGACTCAACACCGTAAATAGTTTATGGGTCTAATCTATTCGTTTATTATATTAACAAATACATTTATTATATCCAGAAATAAAAACACTGTTTTACAATCCTTAAACATGTACCCAAAATACTTCTGGATAGATACTTCAAATTCAACAGATCCTTACTATCTAATTATACTAGGATCCACATGGAGAAAACATACATTGTATCTCTCAAATTACCAAAATCTTTGGCAACAATGGTGTCTTCTTTCTTGAAAACTGAAAGCATGGCCGGGTGGGGTGGCTCATGCCTGTAATCCCAGCACTTTGGGAAGCAGAGGCAGGCGGATCACTTGAGGTCAGGAGTTGGAGACAAGCCTGGCCAACATGGTGAAACCCTGTCTCTACTAAAAATACAAAAAATTAGGCAGGCATCATGGTGGGCGCCTATAAACCCAGCTACTCAGCAGGCTGAGGCAGGAGAATCACTTGAACCCGGGAGGTGGAGGTTGCAGTGAGCTGAGATTGCAGCATTGCACTCCAGCCTGGGCAATGAGCAAAAAAACAAAGTGAAAGCAACATAATTTCCCACAGAATTAGAAAAACCAACCGTATGCTGGAAAATACACAATGTTTAAGTCAAAATCATCTCAGAAATTGGGTACCAGTGACATAACTATTCCTTATACACGGTTGCCTTTGATATCCTACTCCAAATTGAAGCTGCCAGCTGCTGTCTTAGCAAAGACCGTCAAAGTTCTTGCTGTACTAGCTTTAAGAGTTTTATAATAATGGTTTTATCTCCCCTTATTTCCTGCTCCAAGCCATCCTCCACTCTATTACCAGAGCTATTTTTGAAATCACAAATCTGGTCAAATAATTTTTCTGCTTAAAAGTTTACTAGTGCCCCACTTCCTACTATATGAAATTTAAAATCTAGTCATCACTGGGCCCAAAACTACCTTCTTTTCAGAATCTCTCTAATCCTTTCCCTTTATCAAATCCCCTATATTATTATTATATTATTATTTATTATTATTATTATTTGAGAGTGCTCACCCTGTCGCCCAGGCTAGAGTGCAATGGCATGATCTCAGCTCACTGCAGCCTCCGCCTCCCAGGTTCAAGCGATTCTCCTGTCTCAGCCTCCCAAGTAGCTGGGATTACAGGCACCCACCATCACACCCAGCTAATTCTTGTGTTTTTAGTAGAGATGGGGTTTCACCATGTTGGCCAGGCTTGTCTTGAACTCCTGACCTCAGGTGGTCCACCCGCCTTGGCCTCCCAAAGCGATAGGATTACAGGAGTGAGCCACCGCAACCAGCCGTCCCCTATATTGTAGCACAGTGAACACAACAAGCTCTTTTAGACACTACAGTGCATAAGCAGGTCTCTGTCTAAACTGCTCTCCTCTTCCTCCTTCGCCCAACCAATGTCTGCTCATCCAAAGAATGTATCCCGTGTGTTCATTAACTTAGCAATTTCCAGTAAACAGGTTAATTGACAACTTGTTAAGAGAAGGCAGGGAACCTCCACGAAAATCACTGGGTATTTCCTACAGCATTTAACTCATCGTAGGCCTTCAATAAACCCTTGTGAAATAAACAAACCTCTTTACTCTTCATTCTACCTTGCTAAGAATCTCACCTAAGTCTGTCTACCATGTGAAATGTAGAATGATTTATAATCCTTTGGGCATATACCAGTAATGGGATTGCTGAGTCAAATAGTACCTCTTGTTCTAGATCCTTGAGGAATCGCTTTCTGGCATTATAGTTTCTACTTTCTATTTGATCTGCCTTTTCTGTGCTTTATTTTCTTTTTCAATTTTCTTTTTGGTTGATTGTATTTTTAAGTTTGATTGTCCTATTATTTTGGAAGTTTTCACTCTATCCTATTCTCTTTTTTATTTATTCATTTTTTTGAGACAGTCTTGGTCTGTTGCCCAGACTGGAGTACAGTGGCATGATCTCAGCTCACTGCAACTGCCAGCTCCCTGGTTCAAGAGACTGTCCTGCCTCAGCCTCCCGACTAGCTGGGATTACAGGCTTGTGGGCTAATTTTTTTGTATTTTTAGTACAGATGGGGCTTCATTATGTTGGCCAGGCTGGTCCCGAACTCCTGGCCTCAAGTGATCTATCTGCCCGCCTTGGCCTCCCAAAGTGCTGGGAATACAGGCCTAAGCCACCATGCCTGGCCTATCCTGTTCTTTTAGTCAGTATCCTTAAAATTTTGATATGCTTAAGTAACTTGAAGACCAAAGTTAAACAGAATATTTCTTTCTCTGAACAATCACAGATGTTAGAACACTTTAAATAACTTATCCTCTGTCTTACATATTATTGTGGATCAATATTTAGATTTATGTTGTAAATTCCAGCCTGTAATCCCAGCTACTAGGGAGGCTGAGGCAGGAGAATCGCTTGAACCTGGGAAGCAGAGGTTGCAGTGTGCCGGGATCATGCCACTGCACTACAGCCTGGGTGACAAAGCAAGATTCAGCCTCAAAAGAAAAAAAAAAAAGAAAGAAAAGAAAAGAAAAGAAAAAGAAATATAATTACTTAAAATGGAGAGTACTCAGTCCAATGGAAGCCTTCTCTGGATGATCCTCAGATGGCAAAAAGGACACTGAGGATGAGGATAATCACTCATCTTTTCCAGGTGAGTGTGCACCTGGTGAGACAGCAGCAATGACCTGTTGGAGGTAGCAGGAAGAACAAGTGAGGGAAGTGTGTAACTGATGTGGCCTCAGGGGCCACGTGGCAGGTAAAACTCGAGGGGCTGCAGGCACCAGGTCATGGAAGATTTGTGTGATCTCCATGCTTTCCGTGCTCTTCATTAGGAGAATAAAATGTTTTTGTTGTTGTTGTTGTTTTGAAATGGGGTCTGTGTCACCCAGGCTGCAGTGCAGTGGCAATTAGAGCTCACTGCAGCCTCGATCTCCTGGGATTAAATGATCCTTCCACCACTTCAGCCTCCCAAATTTCTGGGACTATATATGTGCACCACCATGTCTGGGTTAATTTTCAAATTTTTTTGTAGAGATGAAGTCTCATTATGTTGTCCAGGCTGGTCTTGAACTCCTAGGCCCTCCCACCTCAGCCTCCCAAAGTGTTGGGATTGCAGGCATGAGCCACTGGGCTTGGCCTAGAATTTGTTCTTAGTAAAGGGAACAGTGGATGTTTTTAAGGTGAGAGTTAACCATAATTAGATTTGTGTTTTTAAAAAATCATGTAGGAGCATTGAGAGAGATGGTTAGAAAGAACGAAGGAGATTGTATATATGGCTGCAACCATATCAGACACTGAACATGCTCTTCTTGCTATATGGCTTTCATATTCCTTCCGTAGAGGAGACCTGGGCAGATTTATGATACTGTGAGACTTTCCAAGCCAGATCACAGAACCCAACACAGCTTCCCCCCAGGCCTCTTGGTATGTTTGTTCTTGGAACTCACCAACATGCCATGAGGATGCCCACGCATTTGTGGAAAGATCCACGAGGAATGAAGTTCAGGACCCCAGCTGAAAGCCACGGCTGAGCTCCCAGCTGACAGTTGGCATCAACTACCGGCCATAGGAGTACACTATCTTGAAAGTGGATCCTTCATTCACGGTGAATTCCACATGGTACAGAGAGGGGCTGACCCTGCTCAACCCTGCCCAAATTGCACATTCAAGGGCAAAAGAAAGGATTACTATTGTTTTGAGACATTGTATTTTGTGATGATTTGCTACTAGGCAATAGATAACTGATACCAGGAGGGAGAACGGAAATAGAGGCATTCATTAGAGAACACAATTACTCAGGCAAAAGATGATGAGGGCTTAGCTAAAACATTCATTAATTGAACAAAATTATTACACGTCAGGCACGGTGCTATGACATTGGAATAGAATATGAACGAGATAGACAAGGTCTTGTCTCTGAAGAAATTGACTGTTTAACTGGGCAGAGAGGATGGCATATAGAATACAGCCATTGAGCTACTTGATTACATTTACCTAAAGATGCATGATCTCGCCATGTAATATTAAGAAGCATTTAAAAATAGAATAAAATAAATAGAAAAATGCATTATTATAAGGGTAAAACTTTTAGCATCCAGAGAGCATGAAAATGGCATTGGCTTTACTCTCTATGCCCTATTGAACATGTTAGGAAGTAGGGTTTTTTCTGCCTTTGTCTCCATTAGAGAAAACCTTCATGTGGGCAATTTTGATGCTCCCCTGCCATTGTGGGATTTTCAGTTCAAAGCATTTGCTATTTGCATCAGTGCTTGTTGCTTTTTTTTTTTTTTTTTTGAGGCAGAGTAGGAGGATTACCACAGTATTCTTTTCAAGTCCTCTCAGTCCCTCATCAAAGGGAGGGTTTTAGAGCCTTAGTTTGTTGGAGATTCCATATAAGACTATTCTTGGTTTGGGATTTTCAGTAAATCACTTTTGCTTAAACACCAGAGAGAAAGAGTACTAACCCATGCATTGTCACTTACAAAGTCCTATCCAAGTGCCAATTATTTATATAATTTTAAAATGGAATTTGGGGTTTAGCGGTACTCAAAGGGGTCTCATCATGACCCGATTCTGCATGTCCACTAGGGCAAGCTGGCTTTTGTTCCCATTGTTCTGCTGGGAATGGAATCATCAGAGGTTTTTTTGGTTGTTGTTGCTGAGTTCTTTGAACTCTTCTTAGTGCACAGTTGGCCCTACACCCTCTGCAGCACGTGGTGCTGTTGACCACGGCCTGGTTCTCAAAACCTGGGTCTCCACTGACTTCTGTGCTAACATGCTTGGCTCTTCTCTGATTCCTTTCTCTGCTTCTGTTGCTGGCTTTTCTTTCCACTTCTTTCTTGGTCTTAAATATTGATATTATCCGGGATTTAGTCATTAAATCTTGATGTGGTTTGGATCTGTGTCCCCGCCCAAATCTCACGTCTAATTGCAATCCCCAGTGTTAGAGGTAGGGGCCTGGTGGGAGGTGACTGGATCGTGGGGGTCATTTCCACGGTTTAACACCATCCCCCTTGATGCTGTCACTGCAAGTTCTCACGAGATCTGGTTGTTTAAAAGTATGTTGTACCTCTCCCACTCTCTTCCTCCCGCTCCTAGCCTGTGTAATGCTGGCTCCCCACTTTGCCTCTGTCATGATTGTAAGTTTCCTGAGACCTCCCCAGAAGCCAAGCAGATTACAGCATCATGCTTTCTGTACAGCCTGCAGACTGTGAGCCAATTAAACCTCTTTTCTTTATAAATAACCCAGTCTCAGATACTTCTTTATAGCAATGTGAGAACAAACTAATACAAATCCCTTCCAATTCCCCAAGCTACTGTCATCTGTTTCCAAGACTTCCATCCATCTAATGACTGTCTCTATTCCGACGAGTCTCAAAAACCACATCTACTACCCTTGAAGCATCAATGCTTAGGAATCACCATTTTTAAGGATACAAAATTGAGCAAGCCATACTCTCTCACAGCAAGGAGTTTACAGTCTATTAGGGCAGACTAGATGTGCACACGCATTGTGTTTTCAACTTGGACTTCCCCATCTGGCCTAGCAGAGAACAGAGACTCAAGACTTAAGGTTTCATGGTCAAAACTAATTTCTTCCATTGCATAGAAGTAGCACCAACACCGAAGGGTGTTAAGACAGATACACATAAAGCTATTTTATTTGAAACTGTATGAAGTTTGGGAGAAAACAAAACTCCTTGCCATCTCAGCTGTAAGTAGAACTGTATCGGGTGGTGTTGCTAAGTTGTAAGCCACAAAAATGGACTCCAGCTAATTTCAACTAAGAAAAAGAGTTTACTGAAAGAATAGACAATCTGTCTTGGAATTGAAGAAAGAACTGGATAACTAAGTTTCCAAAACAAAACAAAAAAAGCACCAACACCATTCTGGAAAACTGGGCAATAGAAACACACAGATTATCACATGCCCAAACCTGGGCTCAGAGGTAGCTCCACCAGAACTCCAAAGTAAATAAAGCTCTGTAGGCTAAGACCTGTTAATTAACTTTAAAAAAATCACAAATTTATAAATTTAGAGGAAACTTTATTTTTTATTTTTATTTTTTGAGATGGAGTCTCGCTCTGTCACCCAGGCTGCAGTGCAGTGGTGTGATCTAAGCTCACTGCAAGCTCCACCTCCTGGGTTCACAACGTTCTCCTGCCTCAGCCTCCCAAGTAGCTGGGACTACAGGTGCCTACCACCACGCCAAGCTAATTTCCTTTTTTATTTTTAGTAGAGATGGGGTTTTACCATGTTAGCCAGGATGGTCTCGATCTCCGGATCTTGTGATCCGCCCGCCTCAGCCTCCCAAAGTGCTGGGATTACAGGCATGAGCCACCATGCCCAGCTAAGAAGACATTATTTCTTGTAAAGGGTTATATCCTGCAAGATGGTCATCCCGTAGGCTGGGAAGTGTAGCCTCTGGCCCAGACCAGAGACAAGCACATCAGAGGAGGAGGAGCTGGGGCAGGAGTTTATGCTGAACAGGTTGGCTAAGCATACATATTCAACAGGTTAAGGAAGAGCTATGAACATTCATGAAGGGATCTTGATGTATGCATGTTGAACAAACATGCATCTAACATAGGACCCGTGTACACGTTGTGGTGGAGACTTAACGCTTAAACGTATTACAGTTAGTCTCTAAATGTCAAAACATCTTTTCGGGATATGGAGCTACTCAAGTGTGCAGCCTCTATAAACAGGCTAAAACTAGTCATGGCTAGTGGTCTTCTTATGAGGAGGAAGATACAGAAAGCAGTCTCTTGTCCAATCAAAGCTGTAGTTGTGACTCATGGAACTAGGGGATCAGTTAGTGTCTGGTGGTGAGCTAATTATTTTAATAATACTTATTCCAAGGTCAATGCCTGTTTAGCGCCAGAGAAAAATAAAAACCTTGTGGCAGTTAGAATGTAGTTCATTCTTTAAGCGTAGGGTTGTCTGTCTGACTTAACCTTGCCTGACATAACCTTAGATCCTGTTTATAATTTGATATCTTATTGCCACAAAGAGTCTGTTCTGTCAGTACTGTGGTGTCTATTTTTAACATCAGTGCTGCTCAGTTGTGTCTGAACTGCAAAAGGGCATGTATTATGAAGCATTTCTGACCTCCCATCCCATCATGGCTGGAAACTCAGTTTTCAGTTTTTTCTGGGGTCCCCTCCGCCAAGAGAGTTTGTTCAGTTGGTTGTGGCAGCGGGGGAGAGGTGGGGCTTAAGAGTTCATTTTTAGTTTACAGACCACAGTCACCTACCCCAATAGAAAAAAGTGGGGTCTGGGCGCAGAGGCTCATGCCTGTAATCCCAGCACTTTGGGAGGCTGAGATGGGTGAATCACCTGAGGTCAGGAGTTGGGGACCAGCCTGACCAATATGGAGAAACCCCATCTCTACTAAAAATACAAAATTATCCAGGTGTGGTGGCACATGCCTATAGTCTCAGCTACTCAGGAGGCCGAGGCAAGAGAATTGCTTGAACCCGGGAGGTGGAGGTTGAGGTGAGCCGAGATTGTGCCATTGCACTCCAGCCTAAGCAACAAGAGTAAAACTCCATCTCAAAAAAAAAAAAAAAAAAAAAAGAAAGAAAAAAGTGGATTAGTCAATCACAGTGCTTGACTCACAGTGGGTGTTCAACAGCAGACTTCTGAATGAAGAAATCAATGAATCAGGTTACTAGGTAGATTAGAGAACACCTGAAATGTCTGCCAATGATACTAGAATTCTTTTCACAGACCAAGGTGAAACTTTCTGGGCATTTTAGTGTGGCTGGCATGATGAATAAACTATATTTCTGTCCGAATGGGAAGACAGGAATACTGTGTGTAGCCATCTTATTGGGATTCAGAAATCACCCTGGTTATTACCAAACCAAATAAAAATAAACTCAGAAGAATTTGCATTTCACACTATTGTTTTTTTCACTGATAGGAGCATTATGGGATGCTGAGGGATGCCAGAAAGGAGGCAATAATGCTCCTTTGGATATAGAACACTTGAGATTTGACAGTTTTACATTTTTATTTCTGTGAAGGCAGGATCCTGACAGAGCTATATTCTGCCACTCACTCACGCTATTTTCTTGTAAACAGCAGTGAACGAAAGACAGGAATAGAGACACCTTATTACTCAACTCGGCTACAATTTTATAGCACTGTGCCCAGAAGGACACACTGAACTATCAGTGTCAGTCAGGGAAACACATGACGCAAACAAATAAAGCACTGTAGAAATTCCACAGATGGACAGGAGCCACATTCCATCCAGCAAGCTCTGTGCCTTTAAGCCTGTCTGGGCAGCATTCCTTATTCAAGATGTGAAATGGACAACCCTATTGACCCACTGGCACATTTGTATGTCTAGAGCCTTGTTTTAATATTTTTTCTTTTTTTTTTGGAAGCACTGACTTCCAGGCACCAAATCTGTTCCTCTACTTCTGCAGAACAAACTAGCACACAACATAGTGATTTAAAGAAACTATTTATTTGGCTCTCACAGTTATGCGGGTGGACTAAGCTCACCTGGGTGGTTTTCACTTGGGGTCTCTCAGTTTTTTCCTAAATTTTCAACTTTTAAGTTCAGGGGTACATGTGCAGGATGTGCAGGTTTGTTACACAGTTAATGTGTGCCATGCTGGTTTGCCACACAGATCATCCCATCACCTAGACATTAAGCCCCACATGCATCGGCTATTCTTCCTGACGCTCTCCCTCCCCCAACTCTCATGATGGGCATCAGTGTGTGCTGTTCCCTCCATGTGTCCATGTGTTCTCATCATTCAGCTCCCACTTGTAAGTGAGAACATGCAGCGTTTGGTTTTCTGTTCCTGTTGTTAGCTGGGGACAATGGCCTCCAACTCCATCATGTCCCTAACAAAGGACATGATCTCATTCCTTTTTATGGATAGTATTCCGTGGTATATATGTACCACATTTTCTTTATCCAGTCTATTATCGATGGGCATTTGGTTGATTACATGGCTTTGCTATTGTGAATCTCTCAAACAGTTTTGCAGTTAGGTGTTGATTAGAGCTGGGGTCATCTGAAGGTTCAACTCTTCTCTGATGTGTCTCGTGTCTCAGTAGGGGTAACAGAGCTATGTGGGTTAGCTGGGCATCACACTCTTTTCATGTGGCCTCTCCATGGGGTTAAGCTAGGCTCCCCAACTGCAAAGCATTTATAGGCCAGTGCAAACTTTCCAAGATCTCCCAGTGGCAGCCGCAGAAGCCATGCGGAGTCACAGGCCTGTTGAGGTTCAAGGAATGGAGATTGCATGAGGGTGTGAGTCCCGGGAGCTTCATCTCATTAGGAAGCCATCTTTGAACTATAGCGGAGAAACAGTGAAAGAACAAACATAACTCACTCCATTTTTGTTTAAAGGACCTTTTCTCATTCCTGCACGTAGCCTAGGATAATTTTAGGACACTAGGATAATAACGCACACACAGCAATCATGTAGTTTTAAAAACGAACTCTGGGATTAAGGGAGATGTAAACAACTAGCTGTTTTGTTGAAAGATTTATATTAGCACTGTGATCTGATCAAGGACGAAGAAGTTCCCAACCTCCTTGGACCCTCACTAGTGCCCAGATGTCTGCGGTGGTTGGTTACCCCTTTTTAAAATTTAAATTTTTTTTTTAAATATGGAATGCTTCAAGGATTTGCATGTCATCTTTGCCCAGGGGCCTTGCTATTCTTCTCTGTACCATTCCAATTTTAGTATATGTGCTGCCGAAGCAAGCGCTGTCAGTTACATCGTGATCCTAGCCGCCCCCCTTCCCCCTGCTCTTAACATAGAAAGAGCCTAAAACTTGTTGTGACTTAAGATGGTACTTTAGGATGATATCCACCAGCTTCTTGCTTTGCTTGCTCTCCAAATCAACAGCTTTTCTTCCCACAAATTCTTGTCTCTTGTGTAAGGCTTTCAAGTGGTCAGCAGCTGAACCCTGGTTCGGTTACAGAGCGAGGCTGCGCTAAGTCTCTTCCCATGTATGTGGCCTCTGGAGGGGCTGTGCATGGTCTTGCCTCTTGTCCTGCATGCTTTCCACATCCTGGAGTCCTATGGTTCCCCCAGTTTTCCCTATTTCTTCGATCCACATGCACCTGCCTGCCTTCCTGAGGCATATTGTTCTCCCATCTCTGCCTCATGGCCTAGGTTCCTGTTACTGATCACCAGATGTCCCCCACACTACACCCCTTCAGGCAAGTGGTTCTTGGCTACCCAGGCCAGACACTTCTCTTAAAAACTTTCAAAGGCCAGGTGTGATAGCTCATGCCTTAATCCCAGCACTTTGGGAGGCTAAGGCAGGAGGACTGCTAGAGACCATGAGTTTGAGACCAGCCTGGGCAACATAATTACACCTCATCTCCATAAAAAATTTAAAGATTAGCCAGGTGTGGTGGTGTATGCCTGTGGTACCAGCTACTCGGGAGGCCGAGGCAGGAGGATCACTTGAGCCCAGGAGTTTGAGGCTGCAGTGAGCTATGACCTTGCTACTGCACTCCAGGCTGGGTGACAGAGGAAGACCCTGTCTCTAAAAAGAAGAAAAAAAAACTCTCAAAGAAGAGTTCCTTCTCTTTGTGACACTGACAGCAGTTTGTACATAATCAGCTGCAAGACAATTTGGCTAATGAACATCTCCTCTGCAAGTCACTTCAAAAGAGCAGCAGCAACTGTATTTTGTGTATCTTTTAAAAAAATCAGTATCATATGTTCTGCACTTAGTGCATAGTGGCAGCTCAGAAACTTGTGTTCAGTGAATAAATGAGTGAACATCCCTTTTCAAACTGCTGTGCTCTATGTTGGGGCATCTTTTTCAAGGTAATTTGCTCCTTCTATTGGGAACATATTTTTTTTTTTTTTTTTGAGACAGAGTCTCACTCTGTGGCCCAGGCTGGAGTGCAATGGTGCACTCTCGGCTCACTGCAACCTCCACCTCCTAAGTTCAAGCGATTCTCCTGCCTCAGCCTCCTGAGTAGCAAGGATTACAGGCATGTGCCACCATGCTCAGCTAATGTTTTTTGTATTTTTAATAGAGAAGGGGTTTTGCCATGTTGGCCAGGCTGTTCTCAAACTTCTGACCTCAGGTGATCTCCCCCTCTCATCCTCCCAAAGTGCTGGGATTACAGGCCATGGGGAACAAATCTTCTGATGGAGGAGAGATTTAGCTGGATGCAGGGGATCTGGGGCCTTTTAAGAGTTGGAAACAAGGAACAATGCATGGAATTTTCAGAGACGTTGCCTTCTTCCTGGGATGCAAGGGTTGGGTGCAGTGGATTAAACTCCTTGGGGATCCTATGGATTGGGGATGGAGGCACAGATTAGTGCCTGGGCCAAAAACTGAGGACAGTCTTTCCATGTGGTGGCCGCAGCAGGGGATCTGGGCTGATTTCCCTGAGCAGGCAAGAAAGAGACAGTTGGCACTCGCGGGTGACAGGTGGAATATTTAAGCTGCAAAGCTGGTGTGAATCTGGTAAGAAGCAGGACAGGTGTGTAGACTTTCAGACCATTGAAAAAGGGCCCAGGCTGCCAGCAACAATCTGAATTAGGAGACGTTCTACAGGGAGCACAGCTGGCAACCCGAGTGTCTCATTTCTCCAGCCTGCTGAGGTCATACCTTCCTGTATTAACCAAATCATATAAATGAAGCCTCTATCCCACTTCTTCACGGTGAATCTGGTGTTCCCCCCACCTTCCCCCAGAGTGTGCTAGATGGTTCTGACTACCAAGTCCCCAAAACATTGCTGGCCATCTGAAAATGCTGTATCTTTGTCATGATTTCACACCAAATGTGAACACAGGTGCCTGTCCTTCAACTCCATAGCACCACCAACCCACAAGTGATTTCAGCAGAGAAGTCTGGGTTGTGGGACAAAAGGAAATGATAACACAGGGCAGGAAACAACTTCGAAAGAAACAGCAGAAATTGCTGTTCCTAAAATTTAATGGCCAACCATCACCCCAGAAATTCCCTTAAAAGCTTTATTTCTCCTTGGTTTCAGCTGAATGTTATTTTGTGAAAGCTTCATTCTCCTTAGAGCCAACACCTACTAATACTATCTGCAGCTGCCTCAACAACATGTAAAAAACTCTTTGAGCCTGCCAAGTGAAATCTTCAAATGTCTTAACACTAAATATATATAATTTTGGACAGGTGTGGTGGCTCACGTTTGTGATCTCAGTGCTTTGGGAGGACGAGTCAGAAGGACAGCTTGGGGCCAGGGGTTTGAGACCAGCCTGGGGAATTTAGCGAGACCCCCATCTCTACAAAAATAAAATAAAAATTAGCTCACTGTGGTGGCACATGCCTGTAGTCCTAGCTACTCAGGAGGCTAGGGCAGGAGGATCACTTGAGCCCAGGAGTTGGAGGCTGCAGTGAGCTATGATTGTACCACTGCACTGCAGCCTGGGCCACTGAGCAAGAAGACCCTGTCTCCTAAAAAAAAAAAAAAAAAAAAGGAAAAAAATAATATGCCAGAATTCCTTAACCAAAGAAAATGCCTTTAACCAATAAAGAGAAATTTATGCTCCCTGTTCCTGCCTCTTTCATATAGATTTTCTTTTGTATAACCAAAGGCTCCTTTAAATGGTATTGGTTGGTGTGGCTCACGCCTGTAATCCCAGCACTTTGGGAGGCAGAGGCGGGCAGATCACTTGAGGCCAAGAATTCGAGATCAGCTTGGGCAACATGGAGAAATCTTGTCTCTACTAAAAATAGAAAAATTAGCCTGGCTAGGTGGCAGGCGCCAGTAGTTCCAGCTACTCAGGAGGCTGAGGTGGTAGGATCACCTGAGCTTGACGTAGAGGTTGCAGTGAGCTGAGATCATACCACTGCACTCTAGCCTGGGTCACAGAGTGAAGCCCTGTTTCAAAATAAATAAAGAGTATTGGTTAACTAAGTCTACCTACGTTAATTGTGTGCCAACTATCTATTAGACATCATGTGGCCTCCTGGACATACAGAAGTGAAAAAAATCACACAGGATTCCGTCCTTCCCAGCTTCATGTCTCCCCCTTCTTCCCTGGTTTTCTCTGAGCTCCGGGAGGGATTGGGGGGTGTTCAGTCCGATGTCCTTGCTGGGTGAACAAAGTGAGTGAGACCAACCTCCACCTCCATTTGAAGGAACTAACGCTCCTCCCTGCAGCAAGAATAAAACAGATCTATGAACACTGTGGCTGCAACCAGCCTAGCCATTCCCCACCTGAGAACCGTGGCCCCATCATCTGCCTGGAGTCACCTCATCTTCTCCGTAACTTTTTCCTACATCCTTTCAAGGAAGAAATCACTCCCTCATCATGCTCCCTTGGAGAATTGCAAAGTCCTCAGTCATAGCCACGAGGTCGAATTCAGTTACACCTGTACATATTGATCTCACCCCATAGCTGGTTAGCTCCAGGGTGAGTAGAATTTCTTGCCCATTTCTGTGGCCCCCCCATTGGACACCATGCCTGGAGCAAAAGGTAGTTAACAAACATTTGAAGAATAAGCTGGGCTTTCTGAGTTTGTGTTGGCAATTAAAATTAAAACTGTCCACAGAAATACTATTTGATGCAGCAATTCCATTACTGGCTATATAATAATAAACCCAAAGGAATACAAATCATTCAGTTACAAAGATACATGCATGCACATGTTCACTGCAGCACTATTCACAATAGAGAAGATGGAATCAACCCAAAGGCCCATCAATGATAGACTGGATAAAGAAAATGTGATACATATACACCATGGAATACTATGCAGCCATAAAAAGGAATGAGCTCATGTTGTTTGCAGGGAATGGATGGAGTTGGAAGCCATTATCCTCAGCAAATTAATGTAGGAACAGAAAACCTCTCTCTCACCACATGAAAATCAAATCACATGGATTAAACACTTATTTAATACATTGAAGACTAGAAACTATGAAACTACTAGCATAAAACATTGAGGAAACACTTCAGAACACTGGTCTGGGCAAAGGTTTTTGACTTGAGACCTCAAAGCACAGTCAACCAAAGCAAAAATAAACAAATGGGATTCCATCAAGCTAAAAAGCTCTTTGCACAGCACAAGATACAATATAAAAGAAAACCCACAGAATGGGATACAAAATTTGTAAACTACTCACCTGACAAGGGATACAAAGCCAGAATAGATAAGGAGCTCAAACCACTCAATACCAAACAAACAAACCCAAATAATCTGATTTAAAAAGAAGAAGACCTGAATAGATATTTCTGAAAAGATGACAGATAAATGGCCAACTGGCATATTAAATAACGTTCAGCATCACTAATCACAGTATTGCGAATCAAAACCATAATGATGTATCATCTTACCCCTTACAACTGCCTTTATCAACAGATACTGAAAATAACAGATGCTAGCCAGGATGTGGGAAAAAAGCTACCCTTTGTACACTGTGAGTGAAACTGTAAAATGTAATAGCTACTATGGAAAACAGGATGGAGGTGCCTCAATGTATTAGTCTGTTCTCACACTGCTATAAAGAACTAAGACTGGGTAATTTAAAAAGAAAAGAGATGTAATTGACCCACAGTTCCACAGGCTGTACAGAAAGCACGGCTGGGAGGCTTCAGGTAACTTACAATTATGGTGTAAGATGAAGGGGAAGAAAGCACATCTTACCATGGGGGAGCAGGAAAGGAAAAGAGTGAAGGCGGAAGCGCCACATACTTTTAAACCATCACATCTCATGAGAACTCATTCACTATCACAAAGACAGCAAGGAAAAATCCGCCCCCATTATCCAATCACCTCTCATCAGGCTCCTCCCTCCAATTTGATGTAAGATTTGAGGCAGGGACACAAATCCAAACCACGTAATTCCACCCTGGCCCCTGCCAAATCTCATGTCCTTCTCACATTGCAAACTACAATTATCCCTTCTCAACAGTCCCCAAGTCTTAATTCGTTTTAGCATTTACTCAAAAGTACACAAAGTCTCATCTGAGACAAGGTTTACTCTCTTCTGCCTATGGGCATGTAAAATCAAAAACAAGTCAGTTACTTCCTTCCAGGATACAATGGGGATACAGGCATTGGCCAAAACAAAGGTGATACAGGCCCTGTGCAAGTCTGCAATTCAGTAGGTCAGTCATTAAATCTTGGGCTCCCAAGGCCTTGGGCAGCTCTGCCCCTGTGGCTCTGCAGGCAATAGCCTCCTTGGCTGCATTGATGGGATGGCATTGAGTGCTTGTGGCTTACACAGGTCCACAGTGAAAGCTGTCAGTAGATCTACCTTTCTGGGGTCTGGAGGACGGTGACCCTCTTCTCGCAGTTCCATTAGGCAGTACCTCAGTGGGGACTCTGCGGGGGCTCCAACCCCACATTTCCCCTCTGCATTGTCCTAGTAGAGGCCTCTGCCCCTGCAGCAGACTTCTGTGTGAACAGCCAGACATTTCCAAACATCCTCTGAAATCTAGGTGGAAGTTCGCAAACCTCAACTCTTGTCTTCTATGCACCTGCAGACCTAACACCACTTGGAAGCCACCAAGGCTTAGAGCCTGCACTGTCTGAAGCAATGGCCCAAGCTGATCTTGGCCCATTTTAGCCATGGCTGGAGCTGGAGCAGGTGGGATGCAGGGCACCATATCCCAAGGCTGTTCAGAGCAGCAGGGCCCTGGGCCTGGCCCATGAAACCATTTTTCCCTCCTAGGCCTCCAGGCCTATGATGGGATGAGCTGCCATAAACATCTCTGAAACACCTTGGAGGGGCTTCCCCATTGTCTTGGCTGTTAACATTCAGCTCCTCTTATGCAAATTTCTGCAGCAGCTTGCGTTTCTCCCTGGAAAATGGGTTTTTACTTTCTTCTGCATGATCAGGCTGCAAATTTTCCAAAGCTTTATGCTCTGCTTCCCTTTTAAATAAAAGTTCATTTCAGATACTCTATTTGTTTCCACAAATGAGTGTACACTTTTAGAAACAGCCAGGTCACATCTTGAATGCTCTGCTGCTTAAGTATTTCTTCTGCAAGATATCCTAAAGAATCTCTTTCAAGTTCAAAGTTTCACAGATCTCTAGGGCATGAGTAAAATACCACCAGTCTCTTTGCTAAAACACAGCAAGTGTGACTTTACTCTAGTTCCCAATGAGTTCCTCCTCTCCATTTGAGACCATCTCAGCCTGGACTTCCTTGTTCATATCACTATCAGCATTTTGCTCAAAACCATTCAAGTCTCTAGGAAGTTCCAAACTTTCCCACATCCTCCTTTCTTCTGAGCCCTCCAAACCATTCCAACCTCTGCCCAATATTCATTTCCAAAGTCACTTCCATGTTTCCAAGTATCTTTATAGCAATGCCCCATTCTTCTGGTACCAGTTTTCTGTATTATACTTTATACATACTGCTATAAAGAACTACCTGAGACTGGGTAATTTAGAAAGAAAAGAGGTTTAGCTGATTCACAGTTTTGCAGGCCATACAGAAAGCAAGGCTTGCGGGGGCCTCTGGAAACTTACAATAATGGCAGAAAGCAAAGGGGAAGCAAGCACATCTTACCATGGCAGAGCAGGAGATAAAGAGAGCTAAGAAAAAAATGCCAAACACTTTTAAACAATCAGATCTCAGGAGAATGCATTCACTGTCATGAGAACAGCAAGGGAAAAATCTGCCCCCCATGATCCAATCACCTCCTCCTACCAGGCCCCTCCACCAACTTAACATGAGGTTTGGGTGGGACACAAATCTAAATCATATCACTCAGTACACTGAGAGCAGAATTAGCCACATGATCCACCAATTCCACTATGGAGTATGTATCCAAAAGTAAGGAAATCAATACCTCTAAGATATCTGCACTCCCATGTTTGTTGCAGTACTAATCACTGCAGCCAAAATATGCAAACAATCTAAATGCTCATTTTAGGAATTAATGGATAAAGGAAACATGGTACACAGTAAGAATATTGTGCAGCCATAGAAAAGAATAAAATCCTGTCATTTGCAGCCACATGGATAAAATGGGAGGTCTATCCATTAGGTCTATTGGGATAGAATGGGTGGTCTATTCCATCAAACACAGAATGTTTAATGAAATAAGCCACACGCAGAAAGACACAGTAAATGTTCTCACTCACACGTGGGTGCAACAAAAATGGGTCTCCAGAAGATAGAGGTTGGTGGTTACGAGAGGCTGGGATGAGAAGCAGGAGGGGAGATAAAGAGAAGTTGACTAATGGCTACAAATATCTATTTGATAGAGGAGGTGAGGCCTAGTGTTAGATAGCTCCATAGGATGACTATGATTTAAAATAATCTATTGTACATTACAAAATAGGTAGAATTATGCTAGCATAAAAAGGACATTATGCTAGTATAAGGAAATGACAACTTTTTTAAGGGAATGGATATTCCAGGTACTCTGACTGATATGACGTTTACAAATTATAAAAAAGTATCAAATTATCCTATGTACCCTGAAAAAAATAAATTGTATACTCAGTCACAATCATAGTTATTGAAACGATATTATCTGATCACCTGGCAATTAGAAATTAACCCTTACCAATAGGAATTTTATAAACACAGGTTAGAAAACCTGAGAAAACAAAGTTCAAACAAGGAGTAGCTTACAGACATAAATCACAAACCGAATTCAAAATGTAATAGATGACAGATAATACAAATACAAAAATATTAAACACAAAATCAAAACTAGTGTGATACAACTAAAACACTATCTGAAAGTTATCCATAGTTTCTATATGTTTCTGACAACAAAATGAGTTAAGTATTTGACCCCAGAAGCTAGATAAAGAATTGAAAAGAACAGTAAGAAAGTTGAAGGCAATTATAAAAGCAAAATCCAACTTAACAACCTAGGAAAAAATCGACGAAGTCTATCTTTTTTCTTTCTTTTTTGAGACAGGGGTCTCTGGCTCTTTCACCCAGGTGGAAGTGTATGGTACAATCTCATCTCACTGCAACCTCTGCCTCCCAGGCTGAGGTGGGGGAATCACTCCTGAGTAGTTGAGACTACAGGCATATGCCACCATACCCAGCTAATTTTTGTTTTTTGTTTTTGTTTTTGTTTTTTTTGTAGAAATGGGGTTTTGTCATGTTGCCCAGGCTGGTCTTGAACTCCTGGGCTCAGGTGATCCACTCACCTCGGCCCCTCAAAGTGCTGGGATTATAGGAATGAGCCACTGCACCCATCCAGGAGTCTGTCTATTTTCAACAAAGATTTCGAGAACACGCAATACAGAAATCACACTCTCTTCCACAGATGACACTGGGAAAACTGGATATATCCACATGCAGGAGAGTAAAATCAGAAGCTCCTCTCACACCATATTAAAATAATGAATTGAAAACTTCAAAGACAGACTTGAAACTGTAGTACTAGAAGAAGCTATAGGAGAAAAGCTCCATGACATTGAGCTGGACAATAATTTTTTGGACATGACCCTCAAAGCATAGGCAACAAAAGCAGAAATAGACAACTGGAATTGCATCCAACAAAATAGCTCCTGAACGACAGCCAAGGAAACAATCAACAGATTGGATAGAAAACCTATACAATGGGAGACAACAGTTGCAAACCACACATCTAGTAGAGGTTAATACCATATACATACATGAGATATATGTGTGTGTGTATATATATTTAGATGCACACATACACACGTATATGTAAACCTCATTAATAAGAAAAGAAATAAGCAGATTGATAAACATGGGCAAAGAAACTGAATAGACATTTTTCAAAAGAAAACATGCAAATGGCTAACAGATATATGAAAAAAGAGGATCAACTCACTAATCACGAAGGAAAAGTGAATCACAACCACAATCAGGTATCACCTCACACATCAGAATGGCTGCTATAAAAAAGACAAATGATAACGAGTGTTGACGAGGATGTGAAGAAAAGGGAACCCTTGAACACTGTTGGCGGGAATATAAATCGGTCTAGCCACTATGGAATACAGGACGAATGTTCCTCCAAAACTAAAAGTGAATCCATATGATCTAGCAATCCCACTACTGGTTACCTATCTAAAAGAAATGAAATCAGTATGTTAAAGAAACATCTGCACTCTCATATTCATTATAGCATTCACTCCAAATGCTGGTGATGGGTCGCGATAGACAAAAGGTGGTACATACACAGGATGAAACACTGCTGTGCCATAATAAAATTCGATCATTTGTGACAACCCAGATGAACCTGGAAATCATAAGGTTAAGTGAAATGAACCAGGCACAGTAAAACCAATACCACATGATTTCACTTATGTGTGGCATCTAAAAAAACCTACCTCCAAGAAGCAAAAAATAAAATGGTAGTTACCAAAGGCTGGCTGGCGGGGGGATTGGGAAGATGTCAGGCAAAGTGTATAAAATTCCAGCTTGACAGGAGAGTTCAAGAAAGCTACTCGCAGCATCAGGGCTAGCATTAATAACTGAATTGTATACCCAAAAATCCCCCAGAATAGACTTTCCATGTCCTCACCACATGTAAAACAAAAAAGTACATGAAGTAAGCTAAAACATAAAATAGCTTGATTTAGGCTTTTCAAAACGTGTACATACCTCACAACATAATGTTGTTTACCACATATATAAACAAGTTGTACACCACATAAACAAGTTGTACTCGCCAATACAAAAAGTTTAATATCTAATACTGTTAATATATGTAAACTAGCATTGAACCTCCATGAACATAAAACATATTAAGAAATATAGCAATAGTGAAGCTTATAAAGGAAACTGGTAAAAAATAAGAAAAACTGGTAAGTCTGTAATCACGAAGAGAAATTATGTACCTTGGTTGGATATTTATACATTAAGCAGACCAAGACTTTAGTAAGGACTGATGAAGCAGTCAAAACTCAGTAAGGTCAGGTGCAGCAGCTCATGCCTGCAATCCTAGCACTTTGGGAGGCCAAGGTGGGTGGATCACCAGAGGTCAGGAGTTTGAGACTAACCTGGCCAACATGGTGAAACCCAGTCTCTACTAAAATTACAAAAATTAGCTGGGTGTGGTGGTGTGTGCCTGTAGTCCCAGCTACTCTGGGAGGTTGAGGCAGGAGAATCGCTTGAACCTGGGAGGCAGAGGTCGCAGAGACCTGAAATTGCACCACTGCACTCCAGCCTGGGCAACAGAGCAAGACTCCATCTGAAACAAATATAAAAACAAACAACAAAAAGGAAAAGGAAAAAAAAACTCAGTAAGCCTTATCTAATGGGCATGGTTAGAACCCTACAAAGAGAGAGGACATTCATTTCTGGGATTTCTGAATGAGTCCCAAAAGCTGTCCTCAACAATCGAAAGGTAACCTATACCCTAGAAAAATGCAATAAAATCATCACCCCAAAGCATATATATTTGGGAAACTGAAAACTACACTTGTAAACTATTCTCAAGTCAATTCATCACAGAAAGCATGATACCTGTATAAATAATGAACATCTCACAACCAACACTTGTGCAATGCTGCTAAGGGACTACCAGAGAAAGTGGGACTCTAGGCTGTGCATCCAGCGTGCGCATATGAGAAATGAAGATGGAATGGAAATTTGCCACGGTCTGTATGCAATCTAAAAAAATGGAAGAGAGCAACGATGTACATACAGAAAGCAAAATGAAGGAAATGATCCAATTTAAAGACAATTTGATGACTATAGGCCAATTTTGCTTATCAATGTTAACAGACAGTACCACAAAATAAATACCAAAACAAGTGGAGCCAAACAGACATTTGACACTAGGGGATACAAAGTCACAGCAGGCACATGGAACCACTGGAACCCTCCTAGCCACTGCTAAAACTAGAAATCAGGAAGGACCATTATGAACACCTCTCTTAGCCAATGCTCTTACACTCATGAATGGGAAAATATCCAAACCAGGGAACCCCAGGATGACCTCAAAAAAGGTGCTAACAGCTCTCACCGCTTCTGGCTCACTGGCTGGCTCCCCAGCTACCAGCCTGGACCTGGCCCCCATTGCTAGGCTCCTGCAGGCCCAGCGAAGTGGCATCAGCAGGACTCCTGGGTGCAGACCACACCCACAGGTGGCAGGGCTGGGGCATGGCTTGAGGGTCCCTATTCCAGTACCTGATGAAGGACTGCTGGATGCCTATGGTGTGTGACGCCTTTCTGGGCTTGCTGGATTCGGGAACACTGGCCACTCGAGCAGCATCTCCTGACGCCATCTAGAGACCTCCACATCCGTGTAAAAGGTGCCAACTTCTTTCTGTGCTGTCTGGGTCAGGACTCCATGTTCCTGGATGGCATGTTTGGAGGCATGGAGCACCACTGCTGCAGCCGCCTGGTGAGTGCACATTCAGGTCCTGGAGAAGACAGATCAGGATCATTTTCCCTTTCATCACTCTCATTCAACATAATCCCCAGTGCAATTCAGGGCCA
Organism: Nomascus leucogenys; assembly: GCF_006542625.1. NCBI lineage: Eukaryota > Metazoa > Chordata > Mammalia > Primates > Hylobatidae > Nomascus > Nomascus leucogenys. Next base: position 551,908 of record NW_022095790.1, on the reverse strand, counting down.
GAGCAATTCAGCAAAAGAATGGATAGACGAACAGAATGGAAAGGAATGTAAAGATAAAAGGAAAGAGGAAGAAAGGAAAGGGGAATAAACGAAAGGAGAAAAAGGAAAAAGGAGAAAAGGAAAGGGAAAGGCAGGAAAGAGAAAGGGAAAGGCAAGGCTTCTACACAGAAATGGCAGGCATCAAATTAGCCTTGTACAGATGACACAATCATACACTTAGATAAACCTAAGGAATCCACCACAAACAGGCAGAAGTGATTAATTTTTGTAAATTTGTAGGACACAAAATATCAACATACAAAAATCAGTAGCATTTATATTCACCAAGAGGAAATAATCCGAAAAAGAAATCAGGAATGTAATCTCATTTACAATAACTGCAATCAATATAAAACACCTAAGAATCCGTTTAGTCAAACATGTGAAACATGTATGCAAAGAAAACTGTAACACACCAAAGAAAGAAATGGAAAAAGACACACAAAATAAAAAGCTCTTCCATCGTTACAGACTGGAAGAATTAAGATGGTCAATATGACGACAGCAGCCCAAGCAATGAACACATTCAATGCAATCCCTATCAGAATACCAATGACCTTCAGAAATAGAAAAAATATCCTAAAATTTCTATGGAGCCACAAAAGATCTTGAATAGTCAAAGCAATCCTGAGCTAAAAGGATAAAGCTGGAGTTACCACACTACCTGACTTCCAAATGTACTAGGAAGCTGTAGTAACCTCATCTGCATGGCCATGTCCTGGAAACAGACACGTAGATCAATGGAAGAGAACAGAGAACGCAGGTCTACAGACACTCACAGCTAACTCATCTTTGACAAAGACACCCAGAAAATACCAACAATGGAGAAACGGCAGTCTTTTCCACCAACGGTGCTGAAAAAACTAACTTCATGCCCAAGAATTAGACTAGGCCTCTATCTCTCACTATACGTTAAAATCAAATCAAATGGATTAAACACTTACACTGAAGACCTGAAACCACGAAACTACTGGAATAAAACCTTGTGGAAACACTCCAGGACCCCGGTCTAGGCAAAAGTTTTTGGGTTAAGACCTCAAAAGCACAGGTGACCAAAGCAAAAATAAACGGAATTCTGTCATCCTAAAAAGCTTTTGGCACAGAAACAGAGTAAGAAAGGAGACAACACACAGAATGGGACACAATATTTGCAAACTCCCCACCCCACAAGGGATTCAAAACCAGAACATACAGGAGCTCAAACAACTCAATACCAAAAGAACTCCAGAAAACAAAAAAAAAGTCTGATTGAAAAATGAACAGAAGCTCTGAACTAACATTTCTTGAAAGAAAACACACGGAACTACTGGAACTTTCTCAGCCCCAGATAGAACTAGAATTCACTCCGAACACCTCTTAGCCAATGTTCCTACATTCATGAGCGAGAAAAACACATCTCAACCACAGTAGGCCCCAAGATAACTTCCAAGAAGGTTCTGCCATCCCTCACCACCTCTGACTGACCCGCTGGCCAGCGGCCTAGGCCTGGACCCCTCCCTCAGCACCACGGGAAGTGACGCCCTGCAGAGCACACCCAAACAGTCCTCCGCCACAGGAAGTGCATCCACGAATAGCACCCCAACTAGCCCCCCAACTGTGCCCCGGATAGCGCCCCCAACCCACTCCAGGCCACGGGTAGTGACACCCCTGATAGGGCACCCAACCACCCCCCTGCCGTGGGCAGTTCGCCCCGATATGGCCCCAACCCAGCCCCCGCCACCGGCAGTGCAGCCCCAGATAGTACACCTACCTTGCGGCCTTTCTACCACTCTCGCTGCCATGCAGTCTCAGTCGCCGCCACAAACCCATAGCGAAGTGAGCCGCGGCTCCCGCAGGCTGCACGCTCCAGCCTCCGGCTTCCAGCGTGCTGCACAAGAACCGCTCCGCTTTCTCCTCCTCTAAGCCGAACACCAAACACACCGGCGAACACACGCAGAAAAGCCTGAAATAGCAAGACTCCCCCGCTTAGCATATTTTATATTCCGAAAACATGCAAATATGGGTCCCGGACTACCTGTTCTGTTCTGACTGGATGAGGGAAAAACTCTAGGCCTGCTCTGATTGGACTTTATCGTCATGTTCTGATTGGATGAGAGTAAATCTTATGACAACCAATCAGAACATGATGATAAAGTCCAATCAGAGCAGGCGTAGGGTTTTTCTCTTAGCCAATCAGAACATGTAGTCCAGGAACCTCATTTGCATATTTTCCAAATATAAAGTATGCTACGTGGCGCACCGTGCCATTCCAAGCTCTATTGCGTCTGAGGGCGCAGCTGCTGCATGCTGGCTTCGAAGAAGCGGAGACCGACTAGCCAGGAGTAGCTGCTTCCTGCATGGTGGAGGCTGGAGCCTGGGCTCGCCTTGCTGTGGTTGGTGGCCCAACCTCCACAGAGTCTGCGGCACGCCGCAGTCCAGGGTAGGTGCGCTGTCCGGATCGTTGGGGGGTTGGTTGGCGACACTATCTGTGGGTGCACTGCCCCGCACTGGGGGAGCTGGTTGGGGACACAGTACCCATAGTAGGGAATAGGTTGGGGAGCGCTGTCTGGGGCTGCAATGCCCGTGGCTGGGGTTGGGGGAGCTGGTTGGGGACACTACCCATGGGTGCAGTGCTCATGGTGGGGAGCAGGTTGGGGGCCCTCTCCGGGGCTGCAATGCCCATGGCGGGGGATTGGGGAGTTGGTTAGGGATGCTACCCGTGGGTGCAGTGCCCACAGTGGGAAGCGGGTTGGGGGCGCTCTCGGGCTGCAATCCCCGTGGCAGGGGACGGTTTAGGGGTGCTAAAGGGGCTACACTGCCCGCGGTGGTGCGGGTGTGAGGATTGGTTGGGGCGAAATTGGGGGCCAGATTGCTTATGGCGGGGGTGCTGGTTGGGGGTGTATCGGGCTGCACTGCCCACAGCAGGGAGCAGGTTGGGTGCGATATTTGGGGTATCACTGCCTGCAGTGGGGAGTGGGTTTGGGATGATATATCCAGGGTTGTGCTGCCCACGGCTGGGTGTGGGTTGGGAACGTTATCGTGTGCTGCTCTGGGTGGGGATGTTTAGAGCCGTATCCAGGGGCTACACTGCTGGCAGTGAGAGGCAGGTTAAGGGTGCTATGGGGGCTGTACTGCCAGTGGGGGGTGGTGGATTAGGGGCACTATCAGGGGCTGCGCTGCTGGTGGCAGGGGTGGCAGCTACAGTGGTGGCCTCCAAGGAAGGAGCTGTTCTTCTCTCCCCAGACTCCAGACTCTAAAGGGTGACTTGGACTCTGCTCGCACTTGAGTGGGGAGGGTGCACAGCGTTTCCGCGGGAATCCTGAGAACTGCGGGGGCCCCCACCCTGTCCTGGTTACCAGCCCATGCCCTCTCGCTCTGTGTCGTGGAGACCGACCGGAACCCCCAGGCGTGGGGACACCGTGGAGAGACAGGGCCCTGTGGGTGGAGGTGTCAGGAAGGGAACAGGCACTTGAGTGGGGCTGGCTGGTCCTGAGTTTGTGGTATTCCTGCTCTGCGAGGAGTGCAGCCCCAGTGCCCAGCGGTTCCTGTGGAATGGGAAGCTGGGCACTGTGGTGTCTCCAGTCCCCATCCCAGGCCCCAGTTTCTGGCAAACTTGGGCCAGAAGGAGAGGCTGCGCTTTGGAGGGTGGGCGTGAGTGCCTTGGCTGAAACCGCCTCTGCCACCCAGTGGCCATTATGACAAGGTGACGCTCTAATGTTACCACTCCTTGCATCTTGTTCTAGGTTTTTCTGGCTTTTTCTACCTAGCTGCTCCATGCCAGAAGGAATAGCAACCTGCCACATGCTGGAGGCTGGAACTTGTGACACTGCAGCTGGCCTTGCTGAAGTTGGTGGTGGTGGTGGAGACTGCAGCACACCAGGGGGGTAAGAGTTGGCCAGCTGTGGCCAGGGTGAGGGAAGGGCTGTGGCAGTGGCCAAATGGTAGGAGCTTTGCAGCATGGACCAGTGCATTGAGGGTGACGGCAGCGGTGGTTGTATTGGCATCGGTGCCTAGTGGTGGCAGCAGCAAGTCTGGGGGCTGGGAAGGGGGAGCAGGAGCCTTGTGGGGCCCGCTGCAGTCTGGGGTGGAGGAAGCTGCAGGTGCTGTACCGCAGGCCTCAGTGGATGCAGTGGAGGCACAGCCAGGGCAAGGGGTCCTCCTGCCCCTTCTGCAGAATCTGAAGGGCACCCTCCTCCTGCTGGCACTTGAGCCGAGTGATGGAGCATTATCTCACTCAACAAAATTTAGGGGGGGTCTACTTGTGTATCTTTTTGGTTGCTTTTTGTTGTGATAGTCTTGCACTTTTTCAAATTTCGTGAATCAGGGAGGGGGAAAAGGTATCATAATAGGACTAATTCCCTCACCTGTTCTTTTTCCTTTTTTCCAGTTGGCTTTTTCTTCTTGTTTTCATCTTCTTGTTCCTCTTCATTTGCTTATGCTGTTGCTTCTATGAACTGCTTGTCAGTGTGTTGTATTTTAAAAATAATCGGTCCATGCTGTTTTACAGATGAGAAAAAAAATTCGTTGCTTATTTATTTAGTTCCTTGAATAGCTGTGCTTTCATGATCCTGTTAATGCATTGTAAGTAGTTATTCAAGGAATCAAAAAATGAAGCATCAGATAAAGTATTGGTAGCAAACAGCCGTTTCATCTCTCTTAGATACTGTTCTGGAGATATGCAAGAGTCATGGGAGTAATAAGTTCCAATTTAGGAGGTCATTAAGTGAACCATTTTCCCTTCATTTTATTTCTCTGCCACTATTTTCAAGAGTATTGTCATCTGCATGAGGAAACCTGGTGCGTCACTACATCTTTGCCAACAGGAAAAGGAAGGGGAGGATCAGGCCAAGATTCACATCCAAAAACGAGGCTTTATCAACTTTAGCCTTTAAGAACCTGCAGTGTTGAGCCGTCTTTTATTCCTAATATTACAACCTTTGGTATGAACTTTTTTGTTAGTGATTGCTCTAGAAGTTTCTGTGTTTTACTGACTACTTTAAAGAAATTATCTGTATTGTATCATTTTTTTCAAGCCCACAGAAATGTATAATGCCTATAATTTTGACACTTTTTATTTTTAAGATTATGAGCATGTAAAATACTGTTGATATATGTAAGTATATGCATAAATGCCACTAGATAGCTTATTTTGAAGAGATAACAGTGTCTAAATTTTTGTTGAGAATAGATGAGTTGCAGTTTTTTAGGTGTGTTTCTCAGTACATTGCCTCAATGTTTTAAAGCACACAGAAATTTGAATACTGCTTAACCTCGTATAGTCCTTTGTTTATAGGTTAATATTTCTACAGACTAAAGGCATCACAGCCCCCTTTAAGATTCAGTAATATTAATGTAATTTGAGATACATAGGGTTACAACCCTACAAATTCAGAGGAAAATTGTTAAATTATACAGTTGTAGAGCAGGAAATGAAACCCAGGTTCTGAGCTCTAAGGGGCCAGGATGTGCCATGCAAGTGCCTCAGTGACTGGGCATAGAGTCGACAGAATTACAGGATGGTTAAGAGTGAGCTGTGGAGCCTGACTATGTGAACATAAATTGTTAAACTGCATGGTGCCTCAGTTTATCCGTCTTTACAATGGGGACAGTAGTAAGGTTTTTTTTCTTCTGAGTTGACTGAATTACTTCCCTAGTCTGTCCTGTTGCCACTTCAATTCATGAGACATATCTAGCTCTATTACTTGGGGTGACTCAATTCAATTCACATTTGATTCAATGTTGACTGGATAGTTACTTTAGCCAAATTACAAAGGAGTCCCCTGGTTTCCTTGGTGAACTTTGGGGAAGTCTGATGATACTCTACTCTCTCTCCTTCAAGACATTTATTGATCACCAACTGCGGCCTACATATTCAGCATTATTAAAGCTAAATGAAACTTCTGTCATTTGAGGGTGTACCAAATAGTATTTTAAATAAAAACAGGCTCTGGCGTCAGTTGATCTGGGTTAGATTCCTAGCTTTCCTGTTTGCTATGTGACCTGGGGAAAGTCTAAGCCCTTCCAATTAAATTTGGTTTCTTGCTCTGTAAAAATAGAGATAATAGCAGTGTCTGTGCGGTAGGGTGACATGGTTTGGATATTTGTCCCTGCCCATTTCCCAGTGTTGGAAGTGGAGCTTGGTGGGAGGTGATGGGATCATGGAAGTGGATTTCTCATGAATGGTTTAGCACCATCCCCTGGTGCTGCCATTGTGATAATGAGTGAGTTCTCACAAGATCTGGTTATTTAACAATGTGTGGCACCTCTCCCAGCACCCCTTTCTCTTGCTCCTGTCTTTGCCCTGTGATGTGTCTGCTCCCACCTCCCTTTCTGCCATGAGTAAAAGCTTTTGGTTGCCTCCCCAGACGCTGAGCAGATGCCAGCATTGTGCTTCCTGTACAGTCTGCAGAACCATGAGCCAGTTAAACCTCTTTTATTCATAAAACTACTCAGTCTCAGAAATTTGTTTATAGCAATGCATGAACAGCCTAATATATAGCATGTGTTTCAAGACTCAATATATGAAGGCTAGTACATAGTAAGTGCTCAGCTTAGAAACAGTTTAGTTGTTCATGTGTTATAAAACATATAAGAAATCCAATAATTGGTTTAAAGTTTAGGTAAAGATACTTAGCTTTTACTAAATTCATGGGAAGATGACATTGAGAATGGGCTTGGAAATAAGTTGGGGTCTTATAGATAGGAAAGGGGTTGCAAAAAATTCTAGATTGAAGGGATGGTAAGACAAAGATTGGCAGCATAAATATGATTGGGGATGATAAGTTTCCTGTAGAATGGGAGTGAGATAATCTCTAGCATCCCTTGGCACAGGTCCCAGCCTGTGGCCTGTTAGGAACCGGGTGGGTGAGCAGTGGGCAGAAATGCATTCCCGCTGAGCTCCACCTCCTGCCAGATCAGCAGCAGCATTAGATTCTCAAAATAGCGTGAACCTTATTGTGAACTGTGCATGCAACAGATCTAGGTTGTGCACTCCTTATGAGAATCTAATGCCTGGTGATCTGAGGTGAAACAGTTTCATCCTGAAACCACGTCCCCTGCCACTCCCTCTTGTGGAAAAATTGTCTTCCATAAAACCTGTCCCATGTGCCAAAAAGGTTGGGGATGGTTCCCTTGAGGTAAGACGGGAAATATAGAATGTAGCCAGAATCTCAAGAGTTCTGAATGCCATGCTAAACAATTCCTCAATCAATTGGGAGTGGTGAAAGGTTTTCAAGATATGTGACATCAAACCTCTTTTGTTTTTGTAAGTTTTATTTTTCATGGACACATGATAATTGTACACATTTATGGGGTACAGTGTGATGGTTTGATACATGTACATATTGTGTAATGATCAGATTAAGGTAATTAGCATATCCATCATCTCAAACATTTATCCTTTCTTTGTGGTGAGAACATTCAAAATTCCCTCTTCCAGCTATTTTGAAATACTTACATCTGGAGGCTAGTTACAGTGGGTCACACCTGTAATCGCAGCACTTTGAGATGCCGAGGTGGGCAGATCACCTGAGGTCAGGGGTTCAAGACCAGTCTGGCCAACATGGTGAAACCCCGTCAGTACTAAAAATACAAAAGTTAGCTAGGTGTGGTGGCGGGCCCCTGTAATCCCAGCTACTCTGGAGGCTGAGGCGTGATAATCACTTGAACCTGGGAGACAGAGGTTGCAGTGAGCCGAGATCACGCCACTGCAGTCCAGCCTGGGCAACGGAGCAAGACCCCACTGTCTCCATCAACCAATCAATCAATAAACTCGTGAACTGACCCCAGCCCCATCCCCCCGCCCCCACCAGGAATCACAGGAATCCTCGTACTGGTGCCGCAGCAGTGGCCAAGTTGCGGCATTGCCCACGGCCCCTCCGTCTGATGCAGATTCAGGGCTTCTCTTCCATCATGTTGGGTTTTGATTCTATTTTTCCTTAACTGCAAAACCCTCTTTTCTGTCCTCTTATGGGACAAGAAACCTGGTTTTCTACACTGCTCTTGGCCACCACACTGCCTGCCCAGCAGGTTGGGAGACAGATTTTGTACAGTATGTTGTTATTGATATGATATAAAACATCAAACGTCAAAAAAAAAGTTTTGCTCTACGAAAACACCATGAAGAAAATAAAAAGACAAGCTACAGACTGGGAGAAAATATTTGCAAATCACATCGCTGACAGATTACTTGTCTCTAGAGTGTTAAAAGAACTCTCAAAACTAGCCTGCCACGGTGGCTCATGCCTATAATCCCAGCACTTTGGGAGGCCGTGGTGGGTGCATCACCTGCGGTCAGGAGTTCGAGACCAGCCTGGCCAACATGGTGAAACCCTGTGTCTATTAAAAATACAAAAATTAGCTGGGCATGGTGGCAGGTACCTGTAATCGCAGCTACTTGGGAGGCAGGAGAATCTCTTGAACCTGGGAGGTGGAGGTTGCAGTGAGCAGAGATTATGCCACTGCACTCCACCCTGGGTGACAGAGTGAGACTCTGTCTCAAAAAAAAAGAAAAAAAAAAAAAAACAGATACGTCTTCTTGTACCCAGAATGTCTGAGTCAGGAGGTCTGGAGTGAGCCTGAGAATTTGCATTTCTAATAAGTTCCCAGGTGATGGTGATGCTGCTAATTGGGGGACAACAATTTAAAAAACAATTTTTTTTTGGTTGCGATAACATCTAGCTACATTGCCCAGGCTGGTCTCGAACTCCTGCATTCAAGCAATCCTCCTGCCTTAGCCTCCCAAAGACCTGAAATTATAGGCATGAGCCACAATGCCCATCCAGAGAGCAGACTTTGAGAACACCTGGAGTAACATGTGGAATGTCTGTCCTCTGCCAGACCCTGGGAATGGAAAGATGAAGACGGCAGGATCTTTCCATGAAATTGCTGACTTGGCAAATAATTCAAACTCTTTGAGGGTCAGATCTCTCATCTGTAATGTGAGAATAATTATAATTCCTTCACAGGGCTATTGCGAAAATTAAGTGATACTGAGTCACAAACCTTTGCTATTTTAGAAAGACAAATTTTGAGACCTTTTCAGGTCCACAATTCTGTGAATACTATTAAAACATGTAATTTTCTCCATAAAATTTAGTTAAGCATAAGTGAAAATTTTAAGTGACCCTTTTAGGCTCCTAGTGATTCCCTAAATATAGGATTAAAGCAATTTATAAAGCAATTAAAATAAATTCTTGCCGAAACACTCATTGAACAGTTTCAGAAATTACTTTCCCTTGACTCCTTATAGAGTATTTGGTGGCTTCAAGCAATTATCAAATTTGATATTTTATCCTTGGATTTATCTAATACTTCACTTTCTTTTTATTCCTATTATTCATATTTGCAATTGTAAATGGGGCCCTTTTTTCCCTGAAGAGGCATGAGGGCCCAGCGTGGTGGCTCATGCCTGTAATCTCAGCACTTTTTGAGGCTGAAGTGGAAGAATTGCTTGAGTTCAGTAGTTTGAAACCAGCCTGGGCAACAAACCTCATCTCTACAAAAAATTTTAAAAACTAACTGGGCATGGTGGTGTGCACCTGTAGTCCCAGCTACTCTCTGGGAGGCTGAGATGGGAGGATCGCTTGAGCCCAAGAGGTCAAGGACACAGTGAGCCATGGTTGCGGCACTGCACTCCTGCCTGGGTGATGAAGCAAGATCCAATCTCAAAAGAAAAAAAGATATGAGATGCCTGACACATTGCAAGCGCCATGGCATATTTGACATTGGATAGAGAAAGCAACAAGTCCATATCCAGATACAAATGCTAGGCAGTGAGCTAGACTTGTTCACTAGCTGCGGCATTTGTTAATATGCCAACCACCCCTACAGGGCTACCGTACCATATGACTCTCGAAGGTACTACGCATACTGCTGTCTGCGTCAGTCATGTTCCTTCGAGTTGCGCAAACTGATGGGGCTACCCCTCTGTGTGGGGGTCTAATTGATGACCTTGCTATGGACCTTCCAGGTGATGCACAAGACTGGGAAACCAAGGTTAACTCTGCAAATGCCAAGGTTAGCACTCTGATTAGTACCTGGAGCATCACTGATTTCCCAAACAGCCTTTATCATAGCTTACACTTTAATTTTTGTATTTTCGGTATTGGTACTATTCCATCTAATCTTGGCTCTTTTTTCTTGTTTATGGAAACAAGATCTCACTCTGTTGCCCAGGCTGAAGTGCAGCAGCACAATCATAGCTCACTGCAGCCTCCAATTCCTGGCCTCAAGGGATCCTGCCACCTCAGTTTCCCAAGTGGCTGGGATTACAGGTGAGTGACATTACGCCTGGCTAATCATTTTATTTTTGTAGAGACTGGTTCTTATTATGTTGCCCTTATTATGAGACCTGGTCTCAATATCCTGGCCTCAAGTGAACCTCCAGCCTCAGCCTCCCAAAGCATTGAGATTACAGGTGTGAGCCACCATGCCCAGCCTGGTTCTTAATGTGCTACTGTCCTCAAGTTTATTCTGTTGCCTTGGGTTAGCCCAGGTTTGATTGGCATTTTGGCCACCACTGCCTAATAGCACTTCTTTAAACATTTGGCTGCCTCAGGAGGAGGAGAAGCAGGTTGAAATTTCAGTGCCATCTCTGCCACTTTTATTGAATGATCCAGATAAGGAGTGTAACTCCTCTGCACCCCACTATTTTCCCCCAAGAAATGGCACTCCTGCGAATGGTGTGATTAGAAAATAGATTAAATGAGGCCAGGTGCAGCGGCTTATGTCTGTAATGCCAGTACTTTGGGAGTCCGAGTGGCACAGGATCATTTGAGGTCAGGAGTTCCAGACCAGCCAGGCCAACGTGGAAAAACCCCGTCTGTACTAAAAACACAAAACTTAGGCATGGTGGCGTGCACCTGTAATCCCAGCTACTCGGGAGGTTGAGGCAGGAGAATTGCTTGAACCACAGAAGGCATTGGTGGCAGTGAGCCAAGATTGTGCCACTGCACTCCAGCCTGGGCAATAGAGTGAGTGAGACTCCGTCTCAAAGAAAAAAGGAAAAGAAAAGAAATGGTAGTCACAGAGTCTTATGTTTATTTGTAAATTCATTTACATTCCTTGTAAATAGATGAGCCCACCATTTATTTTTGGAGTGTGGGATAAAAAAAAATATTTTGTTAGACTTTGCTTTTCTCAGAAAAGCTGTTTTTTAGTGCAGTGGCATTAGTACCAAGCAAAACACAAGTTGTTTGATGTCTGCGGAATAAATTTAGAGATGTCAGAGTCCCCACCTACTGCATCATACATCATGAAAATCAAGTTTAATAAAAAGTTTATTTGCTGTTTGTTAAACAATTGTCTGCTTTTTGATTTTTTTTTTTTTTTTTTAAGAGATGGTGTCTCACTATGTTGCCCAGACTGGTCTGGGTAAAAGTGGCAGAGATGGTACTGAAACTCCAACCTGCTTCTCCTCCTCCTGAGGCAGCCAAATGTCTAAAGGAGTGCTATTAGGCAGTGGTGGCCAAAATGCCAATCAAACCTGGGCTCCCGGCCCAGTCTTGAACTCCTGGCCTCCAGGGATCCTCCTGCCTCAGCCTCCCATCTTGCTGTGATTACAGCATGAGCTACTGTGCCCAGCTTGTCTGCTTTTTGGATTAAGGAAATCCCTGCTCTGCTCTGGACTGGATTTCGCCGTGTCAGTTTGTGGACCAGGGGTTTGTTGAGCAGCCAGGGCTGTTTATGTGTGGACCTCCCCTGCATCTTGCTGATAATCATGACATTCAGGGTAAAAGCTCTAAACAGACTGTGCAAAGCCTGAGGCCTGAAAATGGTGCTTTTTAGACACTTTTAAATAATTTACTGAGACAGCCAGCTGCCACTGCTCATATGTCTATGTCTTTGGGGTTGTTTTTCTCATGTGAATTACAGTGGTTCATCTCTAATTTGCAGGCTACCCATTTCCAGCAAGAGTCCCAGCCACATTCGAATATTCAGAAAGAACAGTGCTGTAATATGACTGTTTAAAAATTAGCACACATTTCTTTTCAGCCTGAGTAGAAGCAGAGTGCTCAGTTCAAGGAAACTCCTGGACTCCAATCACCTCAGACCGTTAGTGCTGGGAGACCTTATAGTTCATCTCGAGTGCGCTCGTTCTAATTGTATTACTTGAGGCCATCTCCGTAAGTCATATTCTACATCTGTGCAGCAGCTGTTCAGATACCTGAAGACCACCGTCTTACACTCCCCTATGACTTTTCTTTTCCTAGCTGAGAATGCCAGTTTCTTTCTTATTTTTTTTACTTTCTTGTAGAAACAGTCCAGGCTGGTCTCTAATTCTTGACTTCAAATGATCCTTCTGTCCCAGTCTCCCAAAGTTCTGAGATTATAGACATAAGCCACCCAGTTTCTAAAATAATTTCTCATATGATATTGTCTTGGTTTCCAGAACTTCCCTGGTCACTTCCCCAAGGTTCCCTGCATTGTTCTTAAAGAGTAGGGTGTTGGCCAGACACAGTGGTTCACGTCTGTAATCCCAACACTTTGGGAGGCTGAGGCAGGTGGATCACTTGAGCCCAGGAGTTCTTGAGACCAGCCTGGGCAACATGGAGAAATCCCATTACTACAAAAAATACAAAAATTAGCCGTGCATGGTGACATATCCCTGCAGTCCCAGCTACTTGGGGGCTGAGGCAGGAGGGTCCTTTGAGCCTGGGAGGTCAAGGCTACAGTTAGTCTTGATTGCACCACTGCATTCCAGTCTGGGCTACAGAGTGAGACGTTGTCTCAAAAATACATACATACATACATACGTATGTAAACTGGGGTGTCTAGAAATAATCTCAGTATTCCAGGTGTTGCCTTACTAGAGAAAAGCATTTTGGAAGTATGACTTCCCCAATCTTTTTTTTTTTTTGAGATGGAGTCTCACTCTGTCACCAGGCTGGAGTGCAGTGGCGAGATCTCGGCTCATTGCAACCTCCGCCTCCCAGGTTCAAGCGGTTCTCCTGCCTCAGCCTCCCAAGTAGCTGGAATTACAGGCATGTGCCACCACACCCAGCTAATTTTTTGTATTTTTAGTAGAGACAGGGTTTCACCATGTTGGCCAGGATGATCTCATCTCCTGACCTCGTTATCCACCCACCTTGGCCTCCAAAGTGCTAGGATTATAGATGAGAGCCACTGTGCCCGGCCAACCTCCCCAATCTTAAAAATAATATCTTAAACAAAAATAAAAACAAAAATAAAATAATTTTTAAAAGACCAAAGTAATATGTTTATTTAGCTCTTCTCTGGCCAAATAATATCTGAAAGCATATTCACACTTGCCATAAGAAAATGTAGATAAGGCCACATGAAATATAAAAGCTTTAGAGTGTTCAGAGTCCTGGAAAACATTGTTTAGCAATATTGATGATCATAATAGCGACTGTTTAGTGCATATATTTTATGTGGATTATCTTATCTAATTTTCATAATTCTGCAAGGAGGTATCTGACATGGTTTGGCTCTGTGTCCCCATCCAAATCTCATGGTGAATTGCAATCCCAAGTGTTGGAGGTGGGGCCTAGTGGGAGGTGATTGGATCATGGAGGTGGTTTCCAGTGGTGTAGCACCATCCCCCTAGTGCTGTCTCGTGATAGAGTTCTCTCAAAATCTGTTTTTTGTTTTTTGTTTTTGATGGAGTATTGCTCTGTCACTCAGGCTGGAGTGCAATAGCGTGATCTCAGCTCATTGCAGCCTCCGCCTTCCAGGTTCAAGCAATTCTCCTCCCTCAGCCTCCTGAGTAGCTGTGACTACAGGTGCACACCACCATGCCTGGCTAATTTGTATATTTTTAGTAGAGATGGGGTTTCACTATGTTAGCAAGGCTGGTCTTGAACTCTTGGCCTCAAGAGATCCACCTGCCTCAGCCTCCCGAAGTGCTGTGATTACAGGCATGAGCCACCATGCCTGGCCAAAATCTAGTTGTTTTAAAGTGTGTAGTACTTCCCTCTTCTCTCTCTCTCTCCACTCTCCATGATTTGCTTCCCCTTCACCCTTCTGCCATGATTGTGAGTTTTCTGAGGCCTACCAGCCATGCTTCCCGTACAGCCTGTGGAACTGTGAGCCAGTTAAATCTCTTTTCTTCATTAATTACACTGTCTCAGGTAGTTCTTTGTAGCAGTGTGAAAACAGACGAATACGGTATCTATTATAATAATGCCATTCCATCCCATTTTGGAGATGAGAAAACTGAGGCTCAGTGGGATTCAATCCTGGACCCAGTATCTACCAGCTAGTAAGTGCAGGATTAAAAGCCTGTATATTTTATTTTTTTAGAAAAACAATTATTTCCATAAGTTATTGAGAAACAGGTAGTGTTTGGTTACATGAGTAAGTTCTTTAGTGGTGATTTGTGAGATTTTGATGCACCCATCTCCCAAGCAGTATACACTGCACCGACTTTGCAGTCTTTTTTCCCTCACCCCCTTCCCACCCTTTCCTCCAGAGTCCCTAAAGTCCATTGTGTCATTCTTATGCCTTTGCATCCTAATAGCTTAGCTCCCACTTATGAGTGAGAACATACGATGTTTGGTTTTCCATTCCTGAGTTACTTCACTTAGAATAATGGTCTCCAACCTCATCCAGGTTGCTGTGAATGCCATTAATTCATTCCTTTTTATGGCTGAGTAGTATTCCATCCGTATATATATGTATATCTATATGTATATGATGGAGTGTGTATATGTGTGTGTGTCTGTGTGTGTGTATCAGTTTCTTTATCCACTTGTTGATTGATGGGCATTTGGGCTGATTCCACATTTTTGCAACTGCGAATTGTGCTGCTATGTACATGTATGTGCAAGTATCTTTTTTGTATAATGACTTCTTTCTCTCTGGGTAGATACCCAGTAGTGGGATTGCTGGATCAAATGGTAGTTCTACTTTTAGTTAAAAGGCTGTATACTTTCCATTGCCCTCCATTAGTTTTTGTTTATTTGTTTGTTTGTTTTTGTCTGAATGGTCCGGTGAAAAGAGATGTTTAGCCTCTCACTGAGCGATTTACTGTCTTCATGAAATTGGAGGGTTATTATTTATAACAGAGAGATGACTTTGAACCTCAGTGGGGAAAACTACTACAGGGAATGCAGATGGGCTGCCTGAAACAGACACATTCTAAGACTCTGTGATAAATACAATTCTCTCTGATCCTAAGCATGGTCGTTTTTCCAGATTGAAGCAAAGCCTCTGAGCCTGTTGCTCTGTGGCATTATAGCAGCCAGGGAGTCCAACAGGTTTTGTAAAAAATAAACAAAATATAAAATGAAAGCAGTTACGTAGAGCATCATGCAGACAAAACAAAGGAATGAATTATCTTGGTCTCTACTGGATTCTGTGCTGTTATGAACATAGAAGTGTTTTCTTCACCTGGCTGTGCAGGAGAGGCACCTGAAGGGCTCATTTAAATAGAGATGCCCTGGGTTCTGATGCTTATCCTACAGATCGGGGGTGATCCCTGGGATTTCCATTTTATGAAGCTTTCCAGGCACTTTCGTCCTGCCAGTGGGATTGGGAGCAGACTGTGTTGGGACCCCCAGCCTTGGACTATTGGATGACTTAAATATGTTAAGCAACCAGCCCCATAGGCTAAACTGTCTGGGCTGCCTTTATGTGCTAAATTGAATAATTAGCTTGGCATTGTAGAGTTTCAAACACACTTACAATATGCATCAGATCACAGGTCTTAAGATAGCAGTGATACAACCACACACGGGCCACCATACCAAAGATCGGAAGAGTTTCATGAAATTATCTTCAAGCTAAGCAGCAAATTCCATAATTATCAGTATTCTTTTCATGTACTCTAAGAGTTTGCATAATTTCCCTGTGGTAGAATGTAGAGAAATCAAAACAATAAACCGAAAGATCTACCAATTCATTTAGAGCACAAAATTTAAATCTGTGTTTGCTAACGACGTTTCAATTTCTGGGCAAATCTAACATGAAGAGACTCAATAATCACATTTCCATCTTTACTTTGGGAGGAGTCTGTTTATTCATTGCTTTGGGTAAGAATGCTAAAAACCTGGAACTCTGTACTGTGATACTTAACTTTGTCGGATAAATTTATGGCTTAAAATGGTATTGATTTTGTCTTACGGACATACTCATCAACTGTAGGTCTTAGAGTAAAAGAAATTTAGCATTCAAGGTAGGCGTTTTGTATGGTAAGTCTTTGAATGAAGACAATAAACCTAAAAGCATACTAATAATCAGTTGTGTATTGCCTTATATTTTGCAAAACATCTTCAAGTCCGTGACCTAGTTTGATTCCTTCCCAAGCCCTTTGAAGTCAGGAGACCTGATTTGCCATGAGACTTTTTCAGATGGATAGCTATTATTCTATCTTTGCATGTTTTTTTCATAAATTTGTATTTAACCATGTTGATGATGTGCACCCCTGAGAACCATGTCCCTTAATAGAAATATCTGTATTAACTGAAACTTAACCTAAAGAGGCTGCGTTTTTGCACCCTATTTATAGAGAGAGGTCAATGCAAATAAAATGAGTCCATATCAAAATGCCTAACACTTCACCTTTCAAATAATTAATTGACTTCATTCATTAATTCACTCATTCATTCCACAGGTACCTATTGAGCATCTATTATATAGCAGGTATTCTCTTCCATCTATAGCTAATTTTTTTTTCTTTTGAGATGGAGCCTCACTTTGTCACCCAGGCTACAGTGCGGTGGTGTGATCTCAGCTCACTGCAGCCTCTGCCTCCCAGGTTCAAGCAATTCTCCTGCCTCAGTCTCCCAAGTAACTGGGGTTACAGGCATGTGCCTCCATGCCCAGCTAATCTTTGTATTTTTAGCAGAGCCAGGGTTTCACCATGTTGGCCAGGCTGGTCTTGAACTCCTGACCTCAAGTGATCCACCCACCTTGGCCTTCCAAAGTGCTGGGATTACAGGTGTGAGCCATCGCGCCTGGCCCATAGCTAAAATCTTGAGACTCGATTGTGTGAGTCATTAAGAACATAGGCTTTGGTTCAGACAATTTTGGCTGTGAATTCCTCCTTTGCAACTGCTCAAATGACCATGTACATGTTGCTCTTCTCTTTATTCATTCATTTCCCTTCCTCTAAAATGTGGGTAATAATAGTACTAGCTGCTGACATCTTTTCTCTCTTTCTTGATACAAGGTGTGACTCAAATTTCCCAGGCCGACATCCAGTAGCTTGATTGTGGCCCACTGCAGCCTCAACCTCCTGGGCTCAGGTGATTCTCCCACCTCAGCCTTCCAAGTAACTGGGACCAGAGGTGTGCACCACCACACCTGGTTAATTTTTTTGTTTTTGTTTTTGTTTGTAAAGACAGGGTTTCCGCATGGTACCCAGGCTGGTCTCCAACTCCTGAGCTCAAACCATCAGCCCTCCTCTGCCTCCCAAAGTGTTAGGATTACAGGCATGAGCCACTGTGCTTCACCCAGTTGATATATATATTTTTTGATGAGAGCTCAGTATTTCATATGATATATAGAGTGTTTATCACAGTGCCTGGTGCATAAAAGGGTCCTAATAAATGATAGAATAAAATTTTACTCTACAGTGAAAACTGCTGAAAGTTGACCACAGCCATCAAGGATATGCTGGCTCTGTTTAATTGACCACACATTGAAAGCAACAAGACATTCAAGGGCTAACCCCGTGTAACTGGCCATTGTGTCAGTTTGCATTATTTTGGTTACAGGTCAAATAAAACAATTCAAGTTAGCTTACAGAATAAAGAGAATTCACTGATTCTTGTAAATTGTCAAGTGGTACGGATGCCTTCAGGCAAGGCTTGATCTGGTAGCTCAAATAACTAGGACCTGGTTTCTCTTGGTCTCATGTAATGATGACTTCCTCCAAAAGCTCTATGTGATGGTTCCATATCAACTCCAAAGTGCCTCCTCAAAGTGAAAAAAAAAAAAAAAGTTTTGGCATCTGTGGGCTCCACATCCCCAAAGGGCAGAGACCAAGCCTAGGAGATTGAAGCACTTGTCTGAGATGCAAAATTTAAGAGGAGAGCTGCCAAAAAACCCTCAAGATAAATAATATTTTGGCCAGGCAGGATGGCTCAGGCCTATAATACTAGCACTTCGGTAAGCCAAGGTGGGTAGGTGGGTGGATTACTTGAGGCCAGGAGTTTGACATCAGCCTAACAATGTAGCAAGACCCCCACCTCTACAAAAAATTAAATGTAAAGAATTAGCTGGGCATGGTGGCACATGTCTGTAGTCCCAACTACTGGGGAGGCTGAGGAAGGGGGATTGCTTGAGCCCAGGAACTGGAGGCTGCAGTGAGCTAGGATCATTCCACTCACTGCACTCCAGCCTGGGTGACAGAGTGAGCTCTTGTCCCTACCCCCACCACCCCCCAGAAACGAATAAACATAAATTTTTAAAATTAAAAAAATAAAAAGCATAAATAATATTTTGATGCTCTATGTAAAAAACAAAACTGATGCAAAAAAATCTGTGATCCATAAGTTAGAAAAGATTTTTTGGGAAAGTTTAAGGGGAAGATTTAAAGGAAAGATTAGAGTCAATTGAAGAAAGATGGCTTTTCCCAGTACTTCCAGCAAACGTCTGTTGGTTTTCTTGGCCTCAACTGAGTGAGGTCCCCATCACAGAACCAATTGCTGTTGTCAGGGGTAGGGGATACAATCTATTGGCATCAGCTAATAAGGGTCCACCCTGGAGCTGGAGGGTAGGGCCTTGGTGTTCTCATCTACATTATGAGAATAAATTTTGAATTTTGTTTTTAGGGGAAGAATGCCTTTTTCAAAGGAAATCTTTTTTTTTTTCTTTTGAGACAAAGTGTCACTTTATCACCCAGGCTGAAGTGCAGTGGCACAATCTCGGCTCACTGCAACCTCTGCCTCCCAGGTTCAGGTGATTCTCCTGCCTCAGCCTCCCAAGTAGCTAGGATTACACGTGTGAGTGACCATGCCAGGCCCAAATGAAATCTTAAAAAGGCTCAAAGTAGGCTCTGGTGATGGAGACTTGGGGATAGGCATTGAGGTGGAGTTGGGGACCCCAAGCCTGCCAACTCAGCAATTCAGTCACACTGGGGAGCTCCTGTGTGCCTGTGGACACAGTTTGAAAACACTAAAATAGAAAACCACGAAACTAGACAAGTCCTTTTAGGTTCCACCATTTCATGGCTACAATTTTGAGCATTCTTTGAAGAAACCAAAAGAAGTAGAGAAAGTGGCCAGGTGCAGTGGCTCCTGCCTATAATCTTAGCACTTTGGGAGGCCAAGGCGGGTGGATCACTTGAGGTCAGAAGTTCGAGAGCAGCCTGGCCAACATGGCAAAACCCTGTCTGTACTAAAATTACAAAAATTTGCCAGGTGTGGTGGCACATGCCTGTAGTCCCAGCTACTTGAGAGGCTAAGGCAGGAGAATCGCTTGAACAGGGAGGCAGAGGTTGCAGTGATCTGCGATCAGGCCACTGCACTACAGCCTGAGTGACAGTGGCTCTGTCTCCAAAAAAAAAAAAAAAGTAGAGAAACTAAGAACATGACACCAGCTTTACATTAGCCCAGCAGGTTGATGCATACTTGTAGTCCCAGCACTCTGGAAGGCCAAGGCGGCAGAATTGCTTGAGCCCATGAGTTGAAGACTAAGCCTAGACAACACAGCAAGACCCCTATTCTACAAAAATTTTAAAATTTGCCAGGCACGGTTGTACACACCTATAGTCCCAACTATTTGGGAGGCTGAGGTAGGAGGGCCACTTGGGCCCAGGAGTTCCAGACTGCAGTGAAGTATGATTGCACTCCTGCACTCCAGCTTGGGCAACAGAGCAAGACTCCATTTCTAAAAATAAACCAAAAACTAAAATAAAATGACATGGGCTTTGGTTTTGATAAATTTGGCTGTGAACCCTTCTGTCCCATTTCATGTGAACTTGTCCATGTGTCTTGTATTTATTTATTTTTCCTGTTTTGGTTTCTGATGACATGAAGTAAATGAAGACAGCAGAGAAGGAATTCAGAAGTCTTAACTAACTTGAGCAAAACTCATGAGGAAATCCCAGGTCACTCAGTTGGAGATGGAAGAACAATCATGAACTTAATCTGAGGAAATTTTTAAATCTTGCTAGTGGTTTCTTGCTTTGTTCTCTGAAAGTCTTTTTTTTTTCTTTTTAAACATACCTTTCATATTCTTTTTTTTTTTTTTTTTTTTTTTGGTACAGCGTCTTGCTCTGTCGTCCAGGTTGGAGTGCAGTGTCATGATTGCAGCTCACTGCAGCCTCGACCTCCCGGGCTCAGGTGATCCTCCTGTCTCAGCCTCCTGAGTAGCTGGTTATGTTCTTTTTGGACAATACCTTTGTCCTCTCTGTGAGTTCAGAATCCATTACAGGGAACCTCATGAAATGTTGATATGATAAATGTTAAAGATGATTTGATTGGGGCAGCAGGATAATGAATATATTAAGCTGGTCTAAAAATGGGTCTGGTTTCAAGAGCTGTAAGCAGTTGGTAAGTAATAAAAATGGAAACCCTTTCCTTTTAGTTCTTAAAAGAAATTTATAATGGGTTTTCCTCATAAGCTGGAATTATTTTTAAATAGCACTAATGAATAATTTAAAGACTCATTGGGTTAGGCAATTAGTTTTAAGTGTGGATTAATTGCTTTCTTTATAATATTCCATATTCATTTTATGCATAATACGGACAGATATTTCATCTTCTTTAAAAACATTTTGTTTTCTAAAATGTTCTGATAGGTGAGAAAGGCAGCTGCTGTAGTTGTTACAAAGTGGGAAACACGTGACCCTAAGCCTGTGTCTGCCCATTTTTAGGGAACAAACAAAATCATGGAGTTTTCTCCCATTTCCCCTCCCCAACAATTCACTATGGTGCGGCGGCTATTAAACTTTGTTTTTTTGTTTTTTTTGAGATGGAGTCTCACTCTGTCGACCAGTCTGGAGTGTAGTGGCACGATCTTGGCTCACTCAATCTCTGCCTTCCAGATTCAAGCAGTTCTCCTGCCTCAGCCTCTTGAGTAGCTGGGACTACAGTAACACACCACCAGGCCTGGCTAATTTTTGTATTTTTAGTAGATATGGGGTTTCACCATGTTGGCCAGGCTGGTGTCGAACTCCTAACCTGAAGTGATTCACCCACCTCGGCCTCCCAAAGTGCTGGGATTACAGGCATGGGCCACCGTACTTGGCCTATTAAAAACTTTTTTGATTGTGAGCAATAATGAGAAATTGTGACTCAGTAACATATGCATAAATACACACACAGACACACATTAACGTAAAAGTTAATATGGAAGAAAAATGCCAGATTCCAACCACTGTTGGCTCCATTTGATGCCTGCTGTTATTTTCCACTCTGCTCCACTTAAACTGATTTAGCTGGTAACTCTTGGAGAAAGGAAGTGGATTTCTGGGCTTGGCCTGGGTGATGGTTATAAGGATGTTCGCCTTGTAAGAAGTCACCAAGTGGTGCAATCATTCCATGTACCTATGCTTTATTTTTCTATATAAGGGATAAACAATACATATTCCAGCAGTTTAGAAAACATTGTCCTAGGGAGGTGGGAACCTGAATGGGTTGTATCATACCTTCTTGATGACCTTTGTTTTGTTTTTTTGTTATTTTTATATATAAATATATATATATATGTATTTTTTTAAATACAGACAAGGTCTTGCTATGTTGCCCAGGCTGGTTTTGAACTCCTGAGCTCAAGTGATTCTCCCGACTTGGCCTCCCAAAGTGCTGGAATTAAGGCATGAGTCATCACACCTGGCCCTTTATTTATTTATTATTTTTTCAGAAGGAATCTCTCTCTCTCACCCAGGCTGGAGTGGAGTGGTATGATCTTGGCGCACTGCCACCTCCACCTCCTGGCTTCAAGTGATTCTCCTGCCTTAGCCTCCCGAGTAGATGGGATTACAGGCGCCCACCACCATGCCCAGCAAATGTTTGTATTTTTAGTAGAGATGCGTTTCACCATGTTGGTCAGGATGACCTCAAGCAATCCACCTGGCTCAGCCTCCCAAAGTGCTGGGATTACAGACATGAGCCACCACACCCGACCTTCTTTATTTTGTTTTTAAGCAGGAAACAGGTTAAAATAAAAATCCAAAAGTCATTGGAGGGGACCATAAGAAGCAGAAGTAGCAAAGCTATCCCTCTGGCCATGCTGCAGAGTGGGAGTGGGGAGAATTGAAGAGCCAGTGAATCCATGCATCTCATTTTTAGAGCCAAGTCTGTTTCTCACTGGTGGCCTTCTTGAGTCACCAGACAGGATGGGACCTGGCCTGATGAGAACTCCTTCAGGCTGGGGTCCACAGTGTCTGTGGAAGGAGCCATTTCAAAAAGAGACATTGGAGGGGATGATCAGGAAGAGAGAGCTGCATAGGGCATTTTACTGTTGTGTACATCAAATGTTGAATGTCTGTCCACCTTTCAGGAAGAGGTACTCTCCTTTGACTTCCCCATGGAAGTCAGTTTTCTCTAACAGGTGCCTGTGAGTTAGTTAACACTCTGTATCTATTGTATTAATTTGAACTGCCTTGATACTGTCTTAAAGAACCCAGACCTTTTATAGAAAGTAATGTTTCAAAGAACACCTGTAGCGTGGTGGGAGTTGAAATCTGAGGTTCTAGTGTTGGGCAAGAGGAAAAGAATGCCTTTTCATCTGTCTAGAGCAATCAATTTTACTATTTTTGCTCTCCAAGCACGCAAGGGCATGAATCTTTTATCTCCCATGTAGGACAACTTTTTTTTTTATTGTTAGGCAAAATGATCCAAGGCTGGGTGTAGTAGTTCATGCTTGTAATCCCAGCACTTTGGGAGGCCGAGATGGGTGGATCACTTGAAGTTAGGAGTTCGAGACTGGCCTTGCCAACATGGTAAAACCCCATCTCTACTAAAAATACAAAAATTAGATGGGCGTGGTGGCGCGCGCCTGTAGTCCCGCTACTCGGGAGGCTGAGGCACGAGAATCATTTCAACCCGGGAGGCAGAGGTTATGATGAGCTGAGATGGCACCAATGCACTACAGCCTCGGTGACAAGAGTGAAACTCCGTCTCAAAAAAAAAAAAAAAAGGAAAAGGAAAAAAAAAGAAAAAAAAACAAAAATGATCTAAAACTTGGAAATAAGACAAGTTGGTGAGTGACATGTCCTTTCCATGTCGTATACTGACCCAGACCCACTCAAACAAGGGGAATATATTTTGTTCAACTGTTGGCTTACGATTTGTTACAGGTCTGGATTATGTGAAGTGACATGTTTGTTTGAAGAGTTTTGCACAGTAGAGATGAAAGTAATTTCTCTCTGATAGAACCGATAACCGCAAAAGTTACAGTTTATTACCCTGTTGGACTTTAAGTGGTTTTGTATCTAACCCAGACATCATACCCTAATATTTCTTTGTAAATTGTCTTTGTAATTTATTTATTTTAAGGTAAGGCCTTGCTCTGTTGCCCAGGCTAGAGTGCAGTGGCATGATCATGGCTCACTGCAGCCTCGATCTCCTGGGCTCAAGCGATCCTCCCACCTGAGCTTCCCCAGTAGTTGAGACTATAGGCGTAGGCCACCATGCCCAGCTAATTTTTTTATTTTTTGTAAATACGGGGGTCTCACTATGTTGCCTCAAGAGCTCCTCCCACCTCGGCCTCACAAAGTGCTGGGATTACAGGTGTGAGCCACTGTACCTGGCCATAAATTGTCTCTAAATACCTAGCTTTTGGAATGTTGTTTGAACCAGTCTTAACATACTACTGTTTCCCTCATTAATAAATGAATTGAATAAAATTTTTGACCTGTATTCATTTTATATTTACGTAAGAGTCAAGATTTTATCTTTTTGGAAATTGTGCTTTTTGTGGTTTGTTCTACAGAGATGTCCAAGTAGACTAACCTGAAGGAGACAGTTAAACTGTTTTGCCTAAGAAATGCATTTTGGCCTGGCACGGTGGCTCACGCCTGGAATCTCAGCACTTTGGGAGGCCAAGGCAGGCGGATCACCTGTAGTCAAGAGTTCGAGACCAGCCAGGCCAACATGGGGAAACTCCATCTCCACTAAAAAAATAAAATAAAAAAATTAGCCAGGCATGGTGGTGCATGCCTGTAATCCCAGCTACTGGAGAGGCTGAGGCAGGAGAATCACTTAAACCCAGGAGGCAGAGGTTGCAGTGAGCCGAGATCGTGCCACTGCACTCCAGTTTAAGCCCACACAGGTCTTTTCTGGGCTTCCAGAGAGAATCCCGGGTGGTAATGAGCTCTAACTTTGCCAGCTCTCAGTTTGTCCACATTCTTTTTTTTTTTTCATGTCTATAGATTTTGTATTTTTGTTTTATTCTTGGCTTGTCAATCTAATTGGTGTTAGCAATAATTGGGGATTGGGTTTTATGATCTGACCATTTGGTGATATCCCATAGGTGGATAACAGGTCTATTCTCTGCTGGGTGAGAGAGAGATTCTGGTTTGATAGTCTTTTTTAATTGTTTGTATGTGTGTCTGTTTATGAGCATGAATCAATTATGGATTTCATGTTCCCTAGAAGAACAGCCCTTTGAGATCTAAACCAGTGATATGTTTTTTATTTTTCTGGGATTATTTTTAACTGGAGATTGAAGCTATGAGCTCTCTGTGTCTGGATGGCTGCATGTTGTGGTTCAGAAATCCCCTTGATATCTCATTGTACAAATATGAAATGTTTTATTACTTCCAGATTATATTATTAAATATATTAAAATAAAGGAGCAGTGATCTGATGAGTTTTCAGAAATTGATACTTATATAAATCTCCTATTTCTGAAATTTGCAGAAAATAAGGAAACTACTACTTTAAAGTGCAAGGTTTTAAAAAGTCCTTCTTACTAAAAATGTTAGCTTAGAAACATTAATATAAGAATCCTGGTTCACGTAGTTAAGGTAAATCTTTGGAAAAACTCGCTCAATAATTTTGGTTTAAAACATAAGTAATAGCTATATGTCTTTCCATTTGCATTTATTAGTGTGAAGATTTTGGTTTCTTTTCTCATAAACTTCCTATCTTTTTCATATTGATTTCATATTGATTCAAATAAACTAATATCCCTACGTAGCATTTGAGATTATGAAAAATATAAATTTCAGCTACATTGAATAATTCTGAAAAAACGTTTTTATAGCAGTATGTATGCCTTGTAGGATGTTAGCTTTATTAGTAGGTAATTTCCAATATTCTCAGGTAATTTGAAACCTTGAATTAATAATAAATTGAGTTAATAATTATTGATAACCTAGCTAATTTCTGAAAAAGAATGAATAATGAAACATTGATTACCAAATGCTATACTTATTATTTTTATATGCTACAGAATGGCTATATGTTTGAGAACTTGTTACTATTAAGGAAACTTGTTCATTTAACTACATTAGAAGGTGAGAAGTGTGGTGTTATATGTTGGCGAGGCTGTGGAGAAATAGGAACGCTTTTACGCTGTTGGTGGGAGTGTAAATTAGTTCAACCATTGTGGAAGTCAGTGTGGCAATTCCTCAAGAATCCAGAACCAGAAATACCATTTGATCCAGAAATCCCATTACTGAGTATATACCCAAAGGATTATAAATCATTTTACTATAAAGACACAAGCACTGCTGACGCAGTGGCTCACACCTGTAATCCCAGCAGTTTGGGCAGCTGAGGCAGGCAGATCATGAGGTCAGGAGATCAAGACCATCCTGGCCAACATGGTGAAACCCCGTCTCTAAAAAAAATACAAAAATCAGCCGGGCGTGGTGGCACCTGCCTGTAGTCCCAGCCACTTGGGAGTCTGAGGCAGGAGAATCACTTGAACCTGGGAGGCGGAGGTTGCAGTGAGCTGAGATCATGCCACGCACTCCAGCATCGAGACAGAACAAGACTTCATCTCAAAAAAAAAAAAAAAAATGACACACACATGCACACATATGTTTATTGCAGCACTACTTATAATAGCAAAGACTTGGAACCAACCCAAATGCCCATCAATGATAGACTGGATAAAGAAAATATGGCACATATACACCATGGAGTACTATGCAGCCATAAAAAAAGAATGAGTTCCTGTCCTTTGCAGGGACATGGATGAAGCAGGAAACCATCATTCTCAGCAAACTAACACAGGAATAGAAAACCAAACACAGCATGTTCTCACTCATAAGTGGCAGTTGAACACGGAGAACACATGGACACAGGGAGGGGAACATGACACACCGGGGCCTGTCAGGGCATGGGGGGCAAGGGATGGGGAAGCATTACGACAAATACCTAATGCATCTGGGGCTTAAAACCTAGATGACGGGTTGGTGGGTGCAGCAAGCCACCATGGTATGCATACCCATGTAGCAAGCCTGCACGTTCTGCAAATTATCCCAGAACTTAAAGTAAAATATATATATTTTTTGAGACGGAGTCTTGCTCTGTTGCCCACCCTGGAGTGCAGTGGCTTGATCTCGGCTCACTGCAAGCTCCGCCTCCCGGGTTCACGCCATTCTCCTGCCTCAGCCTCCCAAGTAGCTGGGACTACAGGCACCCACCACAACGCATGGCTAATTTTTTGTATTTTTAGTAGAGACGGGGTTTCACCGTGTTAGGATGGTCTCGATCTCCTGGCCTCGTGATCCACCCGCCTCGGCCTCCCAAAGTGCTGGGATTACAGGTGTGAGCCACCGCACCTGGTCAATAAAATTTAAAAAAAAGAAAATTATGTTATGTGTATTCATGAATTTTGATAGTCTACTAAAATGTTTGTGTATGACAATGAGTTTTCAACTACTTTCTTCCCAGTTTTCTCTGTGAAATAGAAGTAATTTATTCTGGCTAAAAGTTATGATTAGTTTTGGGGTGGATGTTCTGCCATTCCTATTCAACATTATCCTGGATGTCCTGGTCAGCCCAGTAAGGCAAAAAAGCAACAAAAAGCAATAAAAGCCATGTGGATTAGAGAGAAATGTGTCCCTACTCTCAGACAACATGGTTATCTACCTAGAAGATCCCAAAGAATATACAAAGAGAGTGCTAGAACCAGTAAGTTTAGAAATAATGTAATACATAAAGTCAATGTATAAAAATCAACTATATTTTATATATATATATATATAAAAGCAATGAACATTTGTAAATAAAAACTTAAAAACCCAGTACCATTGACAATGGCACCAGAACCATGAACTATTTAGGTATAAATCTACCAAATTATTTGCAATACCTGTATGCTGACAACTACACAAAAATGATCAGTAGGCCGGACACAGTGGCTCACGCCTGTAATCCCAGAACTTTGGGAGGCCAGGGCGAGTAGATCACTTAAGTCAGGAGTTTGAGACCAGCCTGACCAACATGGTGAAACCAGCCGGGTGTGGTGGCATGCCCCTGTAATCCCAGCTGCTCAGGAGGCTGAGGCAGGAGAATTGCTTGAACCTGGAGGCAGAGGTTGCAGTGAGCAGAGATGGTGCCACTGCACTCCAGCCTGGGCGACAGACTCCGTCTCCAAATAAATAAATAAATAAATAATAAATCAGTAAAATAAGTTCTAAATAAATGGAGATATATTCATAGGTTGGAGGACTCAATATTGTCAATATGTTAATTCTTCTCAAACTGATGTATAAATTCAATGTAATGCCAATCAAATCCCTATGGGTTTTTTTGTAGAAATTGTCACACTGATTCTAAAATTGATATAGAAAAAGGAAATAAATATAAAAGAGTTAAAACATTTTTTAAAAGGAACCAAATAGGAGGACTTGCCTTACCTAATTTCAACACCTTAAGTCTACACTAATCAAAATAGTGTGATATTGGCAAAAGAATAGACATGTAGATCAATGGAACACACTATCAGGTCCAGGTATAGACTCTGACATATATGACCTTTGATTTTGAAGAAAGATGCAAGGACAATAATGAATTATAGTATTTCCAATAAATGCTAGAACAATTGAATATCTACAT
Organism: Nomascus leucogenys; assembly: GCF_006542625.1. NCBI lineage: Eukaryota > Metazoa > Chordata > Mammalia > Primates > Hylobatidae > Nomascus > Nomascus leucogenys. The sequence goes on along the minus strand of NW_022095790.1, from coordinate 523,961 downwards.
ACAAAAGAATGAATCGTAATTCATACCTTCTACTATATACAAAAATAGATTAAAAAATTAAATGTGGCCAGGCACGGTGGCTCATGCCTGTAATCTCAGCACTTTGGGAGGCCGAGGCGGGCGGATCACCTGAGGTCAGGAGTTCAAGACCAGCCTAACCAACATGGAGAAACCCCATCTCTACTAAAAATACAAAATTAGCTGGGTGTGGTGGCACTTGCCTATAATCCCAGCTACTCTGGAGGCTGAGGCAGGAGAATTACTCGAACCCGGGAGGCAGACGTTGCAGTGAGCCGAGATTGCGCCATTGCACTCCAACCTGGGCAACAAGAGTGAAACTCCATCTCAGAAAAAGAAAAAAGAAAAAAAAAAATAAAACTAAATGTAAAGACCAAACTACAAAACTTCTAGAAGAAAACATAGGATAATTTTGTCATCTTGAGTGAGGCAATAATTTCTTAGATACGACACAAAAACCACAATACCTAAAAGAGAAAAAAAAAGATAAATGATACTTTACCAGAATTAAAGACTCCTGCTTTCAGAAGACGCTATTAAAAGAATGAAAAGATAAGCCACAGATTGGCAAAAAATGCTTGTAAAACATGTATCAGATAAAGGTCTCACATCTAGAATATATAAAGAACTCCCAAAACTCAACAAAGGAAAACAGCTCAGTTACAAAATAGTTACAAGATTTGAAAGGAAATTTTACTAAAGAAGGTATGTGGAATGCAAGGGCCGGGTGTGGTGACTCATGTCTGTATTTCTAGCACTTTGGGAGGCTGAGGTGGGAGGACTGCTTGAGCTTAGGAGTTCAAGATTACAGTGAACTATGATTGTGCCGCTGCTGTCTAGCATAGGTGATAGAGCAAGACCCTGTCTCTAAAAAAGGGGGGAGGAATGCAAATAAGCATATGAAAATATGCTCATCACATTATTCATTAAGGAAATGTAAATTAAAACCATAATAAGATATCAACATATACTTATTGGAATAGCTAAAACCCACCACCACCACTAACAAAAATCTAACAATACCAAGTACCTGGGAGGATGTGAAGCAACTGGAACCTTCGATATGTTGCTAGTGACAATGCAAAATAGTATGATCACACTGGAGATAGTTTGGCAGTAAAATTCACTTACCATAAGACACAACAACCTCATTTCTAGATATGCCCAAGTGAAATAGAAATATATTTGTGCAAAAGCCTATCCACAAATGTCTATAGAGTCTTTATTCGTAATTGCTCAAAAATTGAAACAATCCAAATGTTCTTCAACGTGCAAATGGATAAAAAAGTGTGTACATCCATACAATGGAATACTACTACTCAGCAAAAGAAAGAAACAATCTATTGAGACTCAACTAGACGGAAGAATCTCATATGCATTATGCCAAGTGATAGGAGCCAGACTTTAAAGGCTGTATATTGTACAATTATTTTTAGATGACATTCTGGAATAGTCAATACTAGAGGGACATAATATCTATCTCCTCCAAATCTCATGTTGAAATGTGATTCCCAGTGTTGGAAGTGGGGCCTGGTGGAAGATGATTGGATCAAGGGGGTGGATTCCTCATGAATGGTTTTGCATCATCCCCTGGTAATAAGTGAGTTCTCACAAGATCTGGTTGTTTAAAAGGGCATGGCACCTCCTCACTCACTCTTTTGCTCCCACTCTCACCATGTGACATGCCTGCTCCTGTTTTGCCTTCCACCATGAATAAAAGCTCCCTGAGGCCTTACCAGAAGCCAAGCTGAGGCCAGCACCACACTTACACAGCCTGCAGAACCATGAGGCAATTAAACCCTTTTCTTTATAAATTATCCAGCCTCAGGTATTTCTTTGTAGAATGCAAAAATGAACAAACAGAAAGTTGGTAGTGGGAGCAGAGTGTTGCTATAAGATACCCAAAAATGTGGAAGTGGCTTTGAAACTAGGTAACAGGCATAGGTTGGAAGAGTTTGGAGGCTCAAAAGAAGACAGGAAGATGAGGGAAAGTTTGCAACTTCTTAGAGACTGGTTAAATGGTCATGACCAAGATACTAATAGAAATATGTACAGTGAAGGCTAGGCTGATGAGGTCTGAGATGGAAAGGAAGAAGTTATTGGGAACTGGAGTACAGGTCAGCTCTATTATGCTCTAGCAAAGAACTTGGCTGCATTGTGTTCATATCCTAGGGATCTGTGGAAGTTTGAATTTAAGAGTGATGACTTAAAAGGTATCTGGCAGAGGAAATTTCTGAGAATAAAAACATTCAACAGGTGACGTGGCTTATAACAGCCTATTATCAGATATGGGAGCAAAGAAATGACTTAAAGTTCCAACTTATATTTAAAAGGGAAGCAGAACATAAAAGTTTGGAAAAGTTGCAAGTTGGCCATCAGGTAGAGAAAGAATCCAAGCAGGCTGTGGAGCAACCATTTGCTAGAGAGATTTGCATGACTAAAACGGCGCCAAGTACTAATATCCAATGGGAAAAAGGCCCCATGGGCATTTCGGAAGTTTTGGAGGGGTCAGGCCTCAGGGATGCTGCTGTCAAACAGCCAGGCCAGTCTCTTTTAGGGGCCAGGCCTGGAATGCTGCTGTCCTGCTCAGCCTCAGGCCATTGCTCCTGCATCTCAGCTGCTCCAGCTATAGGTGTGGCTCACGGTCCCAGGTAGAACTCAGGCTGCTGCTCCAAAGGGCGTAAGCTATAAGCCATGGTGACTTCCACATAGTATTAAGCCTGTGGGCACATAGAATGTAAGAGTGAAGAAGGCTTGGCAGCTTCCACCTAGATTTCAGACGGTTTATGGAAAAGCCTAGGTGCTGAGGCAGAAGCCTGCTGCAGATATGGAGTCCTCACAGAGAACATCTATTAGGTCAGTGCTAAGGGAAAATGTGGTGTTGGAGCCCCATATAGAATTCTTACTGGGGCACTGCCTAGTGCAGCTGTGGGAATAATAGACCCACCAGCAGCTTGCACCTTGCAACTGGAAAAGCTGCAGGTACTCAGCTTCAACCTATGCGAGCAGCCACAGGGGCTATACTCTGCAAAGCCACAGGGGCAGAGCTGCCCAAGGCCTTGGGACCCGACTCCTTGCACCACTGCCTTGGATGCAAGATGTGGAGTCAAAGGAGATTATTTTGGAATTTTAAGATTTAACGACTGCCCCTCTGGGTTTCAGACTTGCCTGGGGCTTATTGCCCCTTTCCTTTTGGCCAGTTTCTTTCTTTTGGAATGGTAATGTTTTACTCAATGCATGCACTACTATTTGTGTCTTAGGTGTAAATAACTCATTATAACTTAGGAGTAGATACAGGCTTACAAGGGGAAGGAACTTGCCTTGAGTCTCTGATGGTGAGACTTTGGACTTGGGACTTGAGACTTTTGAGTTGTGGCTGGAACAAGTTAAGACTGGGGAACTATTGAGAAGGGATGATTTAATTTTTTTCTTTTATGTTTTTTTTTTTTGAGACGGAGTCTCTGTCACCTAGGCTGGAGTGCGGTGGCATGATCTCGGCTCACTGCAAGCTCCACCTCCTGGGTTCACACCATTCTCCTTCCTCAGCCTCCCAAGTAGCTGTGACTACAGGCACCCACCACCACGCCCAGCAAATATTTTGTATTTTTAGTAGAGACGGGGTTTCACCGTGTTAGCCAGGATGGTCTCAATCTCCTGACCTCGTGATCCGTCTGCCTGGGCCTCCCAAAGTGCTGGGATTACAGGTGTGAGTCACCACCCCCAGCCGGGATGATTAAATTTTATAATGAAAGAAGGACATGAGATGTGAGAGGCCAGGTGCAGAATGATATAGTTTGGATGTGTATCCCCTCCAAATCTTAATGATGAAATGTAATCTCCGTTGTTGGAGGTGGGACCTGGTGAGAGGTGCTTTGCCATGGTTGTAGCTTCCTGAGGCCCTCACCAGAAGTAGATGCCAGAACCATGCTTTCTGTACAGCCTGCAGCCTGCAGAACTGTGAGCCAAATAACCCCCCTTTATAAATTACCCAGTCTCAGGTACTCTTTTATAGTAACACAAGAACAGACCAATACAGAACAGAAAACAGATCAGTGTTGCAAGGGCTGGGAGTGGGGTGAACAGTTGATTAAAAAAGGGAAATTGGCCAGGCACGGTGGCTCAACGCCTGTCATCCCAGCACTTTGAGAGGCTGAGGCGGGCAGATCACCTGAGGTCAGGCGTTCAAAACCAGCCTGGCCAACGTGGTGAAACCCCATTTTTACTAAAAATATGAAAAATTAGCCAGGCGTCATGGCAGGTGCCTGTAATCCCAGCTACTCAATAGGCTGAGGCAGGAGAATCGCTTGAACCTGGGAGGCGGAGGTTGCAGTGAGCCAAGATCAAGCCATTGCACTCCAGCCTGGGCAACAAGAGTGAAACTCTGTCTCAAAAAAAAAAAAAAAAAAGGAATTAGGGGAGGGGCCCCCAACCCTAAGGCTATGGACTGGTATTGGTCCATGGCTTATTAGGAACTGGGCCGGCTGCACAGCAGAAGGTGAACGGCAAGCAAGAAAGTGGAGGTTCATCTGTATTTATAGCAGCGCCCCATCACTCACATTACTGCCTGAGCTCTGCCTCCTGTCAGATCAGCGGTGGTATTAGATTCTCAAAGAACCGTGAACCCTATTGTGAACTGCCCATGCCAGGGATCTAGGTTGCACACTCCTTACGAGAATCTAATTCCTGATGATCTGTCACTGTCACCCATCACTCCTAGATAGGACTGTCTAGTTGCAGGAAAACAAGCTCAGGGCTCCCACTGATTCTACATTATGGTAAGTTGTATAATTACTTCATTATATATAACAATGTAATAATAATAGAAATAAAGTGCACAATAAATGTAATGCACTTGAATCATCTGAAACCATCCCCCAACTCCTGGTTTGTGGAAAAATTATCTTTCACAAACTGGTTCCTGGTGCCAAAAAAGTTGGGGACTGCTGAATTAGGGATTTTGAAGTTGTAGTCTAAAGAATGTTTTATGCCTTCGTTGTGGTGGTGGTTACATGATTGAATGCATGTGCCAAAACTCCAGGACTTTCCACTAAAAAGGGTGAATTTAACTATATGTAAGTCATACTCCAATAAAATAATATTGGTTTTCAAAGACATATGAGGAGCTATAGTGATAAGGAAATACAATGACATATGCAAGATACTGGGATTAGGTTTTGTTTTTCAAGAAAAATAGAGTTGATTTGTCCTGAAATGTGTTTGTTCCAGAATACAATGGCTTAGTGAGTATGTACAACAGGATACAGAGGATTTGAAGGCAATGAAATTTATTCATTTGGGTTCATAACACCAGAGTCTGAAAAGAAGGTACAAAATGTGTTAACATTTTGGCAAAGTTTGCTGGATTTGATGGACTTTTTCACACGATTATGTCCAAAAAAGAAAGAAAACTCATGAAACCTTTTTTTGCTAACGGTTATTTTAATTCATAACTTGAATTTGGCTTTCTCTCTGTTAAAATTATGAATTGTGTTTACAGCTCTTCTCACCTAGATAGTAGGGTCTGTGTCTCACTAAAATAATTTTCTGGTCTTTATCTTGACTTTATCACATTTTTGATTATTTAAAAATAACAACAAAGAACAAAAGATCTTCACTGTAACAATCCCAGGTTTCTTACAGTCGTGTTGCCTTTAAAACGTTTTATAATATTTTATTGTCACTTTGATGAAATACACACAACCAAATAGATTTCCTCAGGCCTTCAAGATTCTCTGTTAATCAAGTGACCAAATCTGCTTTGATAACTCGTGATTTTGCCCACGTTTGGATCCTAAATTAAGAAAAATAAAACAACTTTTTCAGAATATTTTGTACACCTAAAACACTATTTTAGATTTCAAGAGGCCCCCTGAATATCATAAAGATTTGCTGCTTCACCTTATAAAAACACATGCCAGAAACTAGTTTTTTTCTTTTGTTTTTCTTCATATCTCCAAATTAACTGAGTATTATTATAAAAGCTTCATGGGAAAAATTGTCAAAGCCAAAGAGATGTTCGGCTTTTCCTAGGTTAGGCTTCTGTAGTTGAAATGTTACTAATTTAAATATTTTAGAAATTGTACACGTTCAAGAAATGCCTCTGGAGACTGGTTATTACCATACTATCCACAGGTTAGTATAATGAGTTCTTACTCTCAGGGGGAACAGTGATCAAACCCTGATGAAGTAGTCATGCACTCTACTCCAATAGAAAATTTTCTTCCCCATTCTGATATTATTGATTATTTTACAAATGAACCACAGACATTCAGTTTCAAATAAAATAGCTTTCTGGTTTCTTCTGATGTTTACCTGTAAAGCCCTACAGGCTAGAATTCATCTTCAACAGGAAGGTCAGCCTCAGATCCTCTTGGAAAAGGATAGCACTATAAGGTAGGAAAAGTATTATCTTTTTCTCACCATTATCAGTGTTCGTGGCTGACACTCCTATAGCAAAAGACAGATTAATAAGAGAAAAGCATGACAAATTTATTTAATATGTCTTACGTGACCTGGGAGCCTTCAGAAATAAAGACCTATGGACCCAGTGAAAACCATATTTTTTATGTTAAGGATGATGGAAGAAGCAGATAACTATGGAGAAACATGACTAGACAAAAAGGTGTATGATTTAATGGTAATAAACTTGGTGGCAGGGGGAAGGGAACTTAGCAAGGCCTGGTTCAGATTCTTTTCTGTGTCACTTTATGACATGCTATTCTTCCTGAGAATAGAGTAAGACTCCTCAGGCATAAAGTTCTTAGGACTTACTTTCACGGGAGGTAGGTCAGAGAATTCTTTCCATGGCCTCAGGGGAGAAAAGTGGGAGAAGGTCAGAGTGATCTTTCCTTCAGTGTACAATACTCAGTATACCAAAGTCCCATATTTTAGGGTAATGTTTTCTATAATCCTATCAGTACCAACTACCCTAAACGATTGCTGTGTCTAAGAATAAAGTCTTTGGGTACAGGCTTCTGAGCTGACAGAGCTTCAACAACTTTCAAATTGCATCAGTAGACAGAGTCAGCATTTCAATAATTCCTTTTAGTCTATGTCATGAAATTAGATGGCTCCCCCAAACCCAGCAGAATGAGAACTAATTATGTAGGACTGAATTGATTGATGAGGGAAAGTTAATTCTGGTTATTTGTTGGTGTCTTAGTCCATTTGTATTGCAATAAAGAGATTTCTGAGGCTGGGTAGTTTATAAAGAAAAGAAGTTTATTTGACCCACAGTTCTGCAGGCTATACAAGAAGCATGGTGCCAGCATGTGCCTCTGGCGAGGACTCCAGGAAGTATCCGATGAAGGCAGGAGATGGAGGGGAGCTGGCATCACATGGTGAGAGGAAGGAAGCAAGAGAGAGAGGGGAAGAGGTGCCAGGCTCTTTGTTGAATTCGGCTCTTGAGGGAGCTAATAGAGTGAGAACTCAGTCATTACCTGGAGGGTGGAACTAACCCATTTATGAGAGATCTACCCTCAGGACCAAAACACCACCTTCAACACTGGGAATCTAATTTCAACATGAGATTTGAAGGGGACAACTATCCAAACTATATCACTTGGAATATTGTTAATCTTTTTTAATGGTCTGTATTTTTATGGACATAGAAAATATGAGAAGCCTTCTCCCTTTCTTCTCTAACCCTCAATTTAGTAGCTTCTGCTTTTAAACTGTAGTGAAGCTTTTAATGGTACCTGATTCTCACCAGATCCTCCAGAATTCAGAAATAAATAATTATTACTATCTCCTTATTTTTTATGGCAATATAGTTTTTCATGGGTTCATAAGAAGCTGTCCTCTTTTTTTAACCAAAATATAATTGGACAAGTCCATTATGCAATTAAGGCCATACCTGAAATGTCATATTTGAGAAGATTTCTCATTTAATACCTAAGTATGACAAGCCCACTATTAAAGAAAACTACTGTGCAGGTTAATTTTTTGTGTCAACGTAACTGTCCCAGGCAGTACCCAGATTAAACATTATTTCTAAATGTGTCTGGGAAGGTATTTCCTGAAGAGATTAGCATTTGGATCTGTGGACACATTAAACTAGATGTCCCTCCCCAGTGTGGATAGATGGGTAACCATGCAGTCTTTTGAGGGCCTAAATAGAATAAAATGTGGAGGAAGAAGGAATTTGCCCCTTATGCTCCTGCCTGCCTGCTTGAACTTGGACATTGGTATTCTTCTGCCTGCTGGGATTTATACCATCAGCTCCCCTAGTTCTCAGGGCTTTGAGCTCATCTTGAATTAGACCACCATGTTTTCCTTGGTTTCTAGCTTGCAGATGGCAAATGGTGGGCTTTCTCAGCCTCCTTAATCATGTGAGCCAATTCCTCATAATATATCCTATTGGTTCTGTTTTTCTGGAGAACCCTGACAAATACAATTACTGACCACTTATGTGGAGCTAGTGCCTACAAATTCCTCCTAAGGAAACTAGCTTGGTGTCTGGATTGCACCATTCCAGTGTCACAGTTGGTAGAGAAGCTCACCCCCTTCTAAGCCAGAGACCTTTGCAAATTGGGGGGACCTTAAGAAAAGGAGAATTCATTCCTCAATATAGGTACATACACCACCAAGTAAAATCTGGTGGAGAATGTCTTGTGTTTGGTTTCCTAGTCTTAGGATAGAAGAGCAAATAATACAGGCTTTCAAAAGTCCAGTCCAAGATTCTTTATGAAAATGTCCACACAGAACTTGCTCAATGTTATAGGACTGTCAATTTTCAGAGCAAAATTAATGAGGCATCCATGGTTAATAAACATTTTTTTACACGTATCTACATAATCAGGACAAACATACTGATACCAGACTTTATGGCAGGTTATTTATGATTCCAGAGTGTGGTAAAGAAACTGGTGAAATATCCAAAATTTTGAAATAGGCAAAAGGGGGATGACAGGCTTTTTTACTGTCTTTCAGAAACACAGGCACATTCAAGTTTAGAGAGCTTTATCTTGTTAACTCACTGTTTAAAATTGATTAAATCTCCCAGCTTTAGTGAGTTACATAACTTTTATAGATTTTTGTCCAGTAGAGATGTAAATAATTTCTGTCCAATGGAATATATAACTCTAGAGTTTAAAGTTTATTGCTCTACTGGACATTAAAGGGTTTTGTATCTAGCCCAGAAGTTTTATCCTAACAGTCCTTCATTAAGTTGCCTATAAATACGAGGTTCCATAAATGCCCTTTGAACCAGTTGTAACATCTTACTGGTGCCCTCAGCAATTAGTGAATAGAAAAAAATCATTGACAAGTGTTTACTTTTATATTTGCATGAATTGTGACTTAACGTTTTTGAAAATTATACTTTAATATAAATAAATATTTACCTTTTTATTTTCATTAATCTCAGAAATAGAGTAAGCTATCTCAATGTGATCAGTGATATATAACTGAATTAATGCAATTGTAGAAAAAAGCAAACTTAAACCAGTTAGCTTTTACAACACTCATTGCATGGATTTGGCTATGTTTTCATGAAATGTATTAAAAAATAATTCACAGACCAACTAAAGATCTGGGCCTCAAAATGAGATCTTTGATGTGGTTTGATATTTAGTCTTCTTTCAGCTTGATATGGCTTGATTCTGCAATATGCACACTCTTGTTTCAATTAGAGAGATGAAAATGGTTTTGTGAAAGGAAAACAAATCTCAGGACCCCCAAATCACTAAGCCAAGGGAAATTTTGTCTGGCTGTATTCTTTTCTTTTTTTTTTTTGAGACAGAGTCTTGCTCTGTCGCCCAAGCTGGAGTGCAACAGTGCGATCTCAACTTACTGCAACCTTTGCCTCCCATTTCAAGAAATTCTCCTGCCTCAGCCTCCAGAGTAGTTGGGACTACAGGCACGTGCCACCACCCCCAGCTAATTTTTGTATTTTTTAGTAGAGACGGGGTTTCACTATGTTGGCCAGGCTGGCCTTGAACTCCTGGCCTCAAGTGATCTACCCGCCTCAGCCTCGCAAAATACTGGGATTACAGGCATGAACCACTGTGCCCAGCCAACAAACTCAATTCTAAACTAGGAGAATATGAAGAACCAGGGGTCCTATCAGAAAGCCTGGGAACACAGTGATTCTGGGCTTTCAAGGGGTAGTGATTCTTTGTGTTGATGCTCATTTAACAGATATGTTTAGGATTTACAGTGGTTCTTTTGAAATGAAACTGAACCCAAAATATCTGAGACAGGTCTCAACCAATTTAGAAAGTTTATTTTGCCAAAGTTAAGGACACATCCATGACATAGCCTGGAGGTCCTGATGACATGTGCCCAAGGTTGTTGGGGTACAGTTTGCTTATATACATTATAGGGAGACATGAGACATCAATAAATACGTGTAAGATGTATATTGGTTCAGTATGGTAAGGTGAGACAACTCGAATTGGGGGCTTCCAGGTCATAGGTAGATGAGAGACAAAAGGTTGCATTCTTTTGAATCCTTGATCAGCCTTTCACTGAATGCACACCATTTAGTCTGGCTCAGTGAATCTGCATTTTTACATAAACAATAGGACAGAGGAAGCAATCAGATACGCACTTGTCTCAGCTGAGCAGAGGGATGACTTTCTGTCCTGCTCCTGTGAAGATAAGCTATTAGTTTACATTGCCAGGATGAGATTCAACAGAGATGTTTTAGGGTAAATATCTTGAGGGTCCCAAGGAATTTCCTTGTGGGCAAATTGTGAGGGAGGTATGTAGCTCTTCTATCCTTTTAGTTATCTTATTTAGGAATTAAAACGGGAGTCAGGTTTGCCTGATGTAGTTCCCACCTTGACTTTCCCTTGGCTTAGTGATTTGGGGGTCCTGAGATTTGTTTTCCTTTCACAAAACCGTTTTCATCTCTAGCTGAAACAAGTGAATTGGACTTAAGCAAAGACTAAGCCAAGGCAAAGAAATGGACCCAAGTGGAAGCTAAGCCAGCAAAACAGCATGTCCAATGAGGTAAGACAAACTCAATTCACTCATATTTTTTCTGGGCCAGAGCCTCTATCATGGCCTATCATGATTCCATCATTTATGACCAGCCAAATGCCAACAAGTCTAGGAAAGCTCAACGTGTAACTTGGTTTATTAGAGTGAGGCAGTTAAGGCAAAGTGAGGAAGAGGTAGATGGAATTGCAGCTGAACCCAAATTCTCCTCTAGCTTGAAAAAAAATATGACAAAGGCACCTCATTCATGACTTGTTCCATTCTTAATACAGAAAAATAAAGTGGCAGCTTGACTCTATTGATTAAAGAGTTCTTGAGACCTTAAAGAAACTTCCGGTTAAAATCCAGTGCACTTTTTGGAAGCAAACAAAATTGTATTTAAATACTTAAAAGTAGGCATAGCTGGGTTGGGAGTAGACTGCTAGAGTCACTCAGGCAGTAGGGGATAGTGACTTGGACTAGGCTTGTAGCAGTGAGCATACTGAATAATGTCAGAGTCAATACATATTGTAGTCAATATATATTTTACAGGCTGGGTGTCGTGGCTCATGCCTGTAAATCCCAGCACTTTGGGAGGCCTAGGTGGGAAGATTGCTTGAGCCCAGGAGTTTGAGCAGCCTGGGCAACGGGGCAAGACCCTATCTCTGCAAAAATATAAAATAATTAGGCAGGTGTAGGCCAGGCACAGTGGCTTATGCCTGTAATCCCAGCACCTTGGGAGGCCGAGGCGGGTGGATCACGAGGTCAGGAGATCGAAACCATCCTGGCTAACACAATGAAACCCTGTCTCTACTAAGTACACAAAAAATTAGCCAGGCATAGTGGCGGGCACCTGTAGTCCCAGCTATTCAGGAGGCTGAGGCAGGAGAATGGCGTGAACCCAGTGGGCGGAGCTTGCAGTGAGCCGAGAGGGCCACCCAGGGGCCACTGCACTCCACCCTCGGCGACAGAGCGAGACTCCGTCTCAAAAAAAATAATTACGCAGGCGTGATGACACACACCTGTAGTCCCAGCTACTGAGGAGGATCACTTGAGCCTGGGAGTTAAAGGCTGCAGTGAGCTACGATCACACCATTGCACTCCAGCCTAGACAACAGACTGAGACCCTGTCTGAAAAAAGAAAAAAAGTACAGAGCAGAAATAACTTCTTGATTAATTTGAAATGGGGTGTGAAATAGGAGATGACACCTAGGTTTGTGGCCTGAGTAACAGGGTAAACGGTGGTGCTCTTGATGGACAAGAGTTGGAAAGAAGAGAACAATATGCATAGAGAGGAAGCCAGTCATTCTGTCTGGGGATGTGTTACATTTGAAAAACCTTTGAGGCATTCATGTTTTTACATTAGGACACCTGAAGCTCAAAGGCAAGTTCAAGGAGGGGAAAGAAATTTGAGAGTTGTTAGTTCATTGGAAGTTGTAGGACCAAACATATGATGTAAGAAAAGAGTATTGATGGGGAAGAGAAGGGCATGAGAATAGAACCTTGGGTTTACCTACTTTTAGGAGTCTAGGGAAGGAAGAGAACCTAGCAAAGGAACAAATAAGAGTAAACCAGGAAAACGTGGTGTCCCAAAGCCTAGAGAAGAAAATATTTCAAGGGAATGTTAAATGCTACTGACGGATAAAGTGATGTGATGAAGACAAAAACAAAACAAAACAAAAAAACAAAAACAAAAACCACTGGCTTTGGCCTGACATAGGTCATCATTGACATTGACAGGAATTCTAACAAAGTAAAGGTCAGAGGAAAGCCTGATTTTTACAGAGTGGCTAATAACAGGGGTTTTGGATTTAGCCAGTTGACAATAATAGCTACCCCCTTAATTATGACTCAGAATCTACCAGGTGTTTTAGGAAAACTGTCTCATCTAACCATCCAAACAACTCTATGAAGTAAGTAGAGGCAGTGCCATTATACCCATTTTATAGATAAATTGAACTTAAAGCATTGAAACAAATTGCCTAGTGTCATACCCTGTCAGCGGCAGAACCAGGATTTAAACAGAAGCTATTTGACTTAAGAGCCATACCCTAATCATTTTGAAAGAGTGTTTCTATAGTTAGTTTAAAGCCTTACCATCTGTGTGATTCTAGGTGAGTAACTCAGTGTCTCTGAGACTTAGCATATACATTTTTCATAAAATGGAGACTATGTGTAGAGTGTGTAAGTATCAACTGACTTATTGTCTGCAAAGACCTTAGGCACACAGCTTGACACACAGTAAGCGCTCATTCATTATCTAGTACAACCTAATCATTTTACAGATAAGGAATCTAGGTCCCAGAGAACCCAGGGAATTTGTCACAGGCATACAGGGTGTCAAAGGGAAGACTGTCCAAATGCCATGACTCCTGGCCCGGAGTACAAAACACTGAGGACCTCTGACCAGCTGTCTTTTTTTGGAAGCCTCCCACCTAGGGACCCAAATCTTCTTTGTGCTGCCCCAGTGCACTCCTGAGTCACTCAAAATATTCGCTGCTCTGGCAACAAATAACTCACAATGTCATTACTTGCTTGATGCCTTTTGAAGCAGCACTGTTCCCAGGAGTACTCTGTCACTGGAGTGACAGTCCCTCATGTTGTACGTCTCCGAGAAGCTGACACTCTGTGTTTGTGTTTTAAAACACCCAGGATAGATCACAGGAAGTGCCAATTCATTCCAGCAACCTTCTGGTATACTTTAGGCTCTCATGTGAACACGTGGGGGCAATGTCTGGTAATATTTAACTTTTTCCAGGTCGATCGGTCTCAGCTGTGATTTGGTTATGAAAAAAAATTCTAAAACATGGATCTGACTGTGGATGGTTCTGAATCTTGGAAGTTTACATGGTGCTTTAGACAGAATGGTGGAACATGCTGTGGAAGGGACTAGAGGGAGGGGTTAGATCAGTGGCCTTTATACTTGAAACTGTTGGGGAATCTAAGGGACTCCTGCAAGATCCCTTGTGCAGCAAGGAAAAGGGTGAGAGATGGTGGGGCACGGCTCTTGCCTCTTGATATGGTTTGGCTGTGTCCTCACCCAAATCTCATCTTGAATTGTAGCTCCCATAATTCCCACATGTCATGGGAGGGACCCAGCAGGAGGTAATTGAGCCATGGGGGCAGGTTTTTCCTGTGGTCTTCTCATGATAGTGAATAAGTCTCATGAGATCTGATGCTTTTATAAAAAGGAGTTTCCCTGTTTACACTCTCTTGCCTGCTGCCATGAAAGATGTGACTTTGCTCCTAATTCTCCTTCAGCCATGATTGTGAGGCCTCCCCAGCCATGTGGAACTGTGAGTCCATTAAACCCTTTTCCTTTATAAATTGTCCAGTCTCTGATAACGTTTTTATTAGCAGTATGAGAGTAGACTAATATACCTCTCATCCATCCCTTATCAGAATAGCTCTTTCTTTATCTGCTTTATGCATAGAGCTTGCCGTAGTCTACTTTGGGGAAAAAGTTCTGGGCTAAAAAAAAAAAAAGAAGTTTAAAAACCACTGGTCTCATCTAACTTTCTTATCTTACTGATGGGAAAACTGAGATCCAGATAGAGGAAACAATTCATCCAATATAAAAGAGTAAGCCTGTCCCAGAACATAGATGAGAACTCAAGTCCCCAGTACCCCATTCTGTCTTTATTTTCCTCCATTCAAGAGTGCTGCACGTTGACTTTAATTCTTGACCTTATTTCCAGCACAGGGATTGGTAAATTTTTACTATAAAGATCTAGATCATAAATACATTCAATTTTTCAGGCTCTATAGTTTCTTTTGCAGTTATTCAATTCTGAGCTTCTGATGCAAAGCAGTCATAGACAATATGTAAATAGGTTAGTATGGCTGTGTTCCAATATGAAGTTATTTACAAAAACAGGCATCAGGCCAGATTTGGCACATGGAGTGTAGTTTATTGAGCTCTGTTCTAGCATACGAAGAAAGAAGTGGGTTATGGGTTTGCAGGAAGGGAGCATACTCATACATGCTAAAAATGAATTAAATTATTGATTTATTTGGTTGGAATCCCAGGGTGCTGCTGGAGAGATGGACAACAGACCCGGTTATAAAGCAGTGTGGCTATGCTCTAACAGATGGTCACTCAGGAAGGGGAGGATGCATTTTGCCTGAGACCATGAGTGGGATATCTGGGAAAGCTTCACAGAGAGAACTGTGAGTTGGCCTTGGGTGCTTTGCAGAGAGAACTGTGAGTTGGCCTTGGGTGAAAGACCATCTTAGGTAGAGGAAACCAGACCCGGCAGAACTCCAGAGGGTTTAGGAGTAGGAAGGGTGAGATAGATTGCAAATGGCTGGGGATAGATTGCAAATGGCTTTGGACGTTCTGTTGGGACAACTGAACTTTATTCCTAAGGATGATTGGGATTCTTTTAAGGGATTTTAAGCAGGGATGTGACATGAGCATTTCATAGAGATTAATGTGGCACCAAGGGGTGAATAGGATGGTTTAGGGAAGGTGACATATTAGGGAGTTTTTGAAATGATTCAGGTAATATATGAGGTGTCACGTCAGTGTCAGTGTAGCTCCCATTTCCCCACAGAAATTCCAATCAGGAAGAGTCTCTGTATATGATGAGTGATGCACGTTTGTTGCTTTAACTTACTGATTATTGTCTTAGATCCTAGAGACAAATGTAATGCCTGTCTCGCTTTAATTAGCTGTGTGGACTTAGAAACAACAATTTTTCTCTCTGAGCTTTCAGGTCCCTCATCTGTGAGTGGAGACTATGATATTTACTGCCAAAGATTGTTAAGATTAAATGGGATCACATATTAAAGCTCCACTTTAAGTCCTATTTTTTATGTATAAATACATAGCACTGTTTTTCTTTTACTACAAACTGAATTCTCAAAGAGATTAAACCTGAAGAGGGATTTATCCTTACACCATGGGCACTGTTCTTGAAGTTGTAATCCACTGTGGAAATGGGGGATCATGCAGACATCTCTCATGGATCATCAGGACAATCTCATAGGCCTGAAAATGGATTTTGAGATGTCTCCTGGGCTGGAATTACAATAAAATGTATATTCCTGTAAATTACACTGCCCACATGAAAATGTGCTACACACTCCAAATAGGCATTGCTGGTAATATAAATGGCAAATGGGGATTGCATTATTTTTTTTTTATTATTTTTTTGAGACAGAGTCTCGTTCTGTGGCCTGGGCTGGAGTGCAGTGGCGCAATCTTGGCTCACTGCAACCTCGGCCTCCCAGTTCAAGAGATTCTCCTGTCTCAGCCTCCGAGTAGCTGGGATTACAGGTGCAACCACCACACCTGGCTAATTTTTTTGTATTTTTGGTACAGATGGGTTTCACCATGTTGGCCAGGCTAGTTTCCAACTCCTGACCTCAGGTGATCTGCCTGTCTTGGCCTCCCAAAGTGCTGGGATTACAGGCAGGAGCCACCATGCCCTGCTGCATTATTTTAAATTTGATTGATGTTATCTTCTTGTGCGTTTCTGAAAGAAATGTGCTGAAGTCAGGTGACTCCATACTAGTCTCAAGTGATGCTTAGCATTATGGTTCTTCAATAAAAATGCTCTCTTTGAATGTGCAAGAGGCACCCAGACAACTAGATTCAATTTCATGCTGAAGTGTATGAATATTCATTTCTCTCAATTGTTATCGAAAGTCCAATTGTAATTTGTTTGCTATTTCTGTTAATACCAAGGCCTACTTAATATATCCATTGAAAGTCCTTAAGAACATTCACAGGGAATCCTCCTAGAATTGATACAGAGTTTTTAAATGTTTGTGAATTACCCTGACAGGCTTTTAGTTTCAACTCACATTAAGTAGATTTCATTGTTAACAAGAATATAAGCAAACTAAAATGAGGCCATTAACGTCTTAAATACACTGCATTTTTAAAAAGAAAGCAAGTTTGCAAAAAAAATTGGGAGAGTGAAAATTTTCTTCAAAATTTTTCGGATAAAAACGTTGCCAAAAGTAAAGAGAGAAGAGAAACCAAATGTAACCTTCCTGTGAAAGACATACTTGGTTTACTATGAAATACTGAGAAATATTACTTCAAAGAAAGTAAATTGGAATAGAAATCTGGGGTCTGAGTTCCAGTTCTAGGTCAGTTTTCCATAAATCAGTTTGCTGTCAGGTGAGTCACTATATGGTCAATTTGCCAAATAACAAATTCAAAGTATTTACTAAATTTACAAAAAAAATAGTATTTATTTTAAACTGTTGGATAAAATGTTTTTTAACATTATATCCACCTACAGGAAGATGCTAATGGAAAACGAATATAGAGAGCTTATTTGGGTCAAGGTTAAGGACTGCAGCCTGGGACACACTTCCAATTTGCCTAGAGGAGTATTCCAGTGAACAAAAGAGACTCAAGTCTTTAGAGATAAAAGGACAGTTCAGAAGAGGAGGTGATTACAGAAGCTGTTTAACAGGAATCCTCATTGATTTACAGAAATAACATTTATTCTTGATGGGCTACATATTGTTGAACTATAGGGTAAGTTTTTTTTTTTTTTTTTTTGAGACAGAGTCTCGCTCTGTCACCCAGGCTGGAGTGCAGTGGCGCAATCTCGGCTCACTGCAAGCTCCGCCTCCCGGGTTCACGCCATTCTCCTGCCTCAGCCTCTCCGAGTAGCTGGGACTACAGGTGCCCGCCACCATGCGTGGCTAATTTTTTTGTATTTTTAGTAGAGACGGGGTTTCACCGTGGTCTCGATCTCCTGACCTCGTGATCCACCCGCCTCGGCCTCCCAATGTGCTGGGATTACAAGCATGAGCCACCGCGCCCGGCCTGAACTATAGGGTAAGTTTTATGGTGTCCAGTTTATGACATTGTGTGGCTATTAGGGATAAGTTAGAAACCACAGAGCAAGTGGCTTTAAGAAGTAATTATTTGGCTCAAGGGGGAGTGTAATGTGACAGTGATTGCTGTTATATATATATATATTTATTTATTTATTTGGAGACAGAGTCTCGCACTGTCACCTGGGCTGGAGTGCAGTGGTGCGATCTGAGCTCACTGCAACCCCCACCTCCCGGGTCCAAGCAATTCTCCTGCCTCACCCTCCCAGGTAGCTGGGATTACAGGTGCCCACCACAATGCCCAGCTAATTTTTTTTGTATTTTTAGTAGAGACAGGGTTTCAACTATATTGGCCAGGCTGGTCTCAAACTCCTGACGTCATGATCCACCCACCTCAACCTCCCAAAGTGCTGGGATTACAGGCATGAGCCACTGGGCCCGGCTGCTGTTAAATTTTAAATGTGGCTCTAGGCTTGATCATTTAAAGGGGCTCACATTCCTTAGATATAAAGATTTTTTTTTTTAGACGGAGTCATGCTCTGCTTCCCAGGATGGAGTACAGTGGTGCGAGCTCAGCTCACTGCAATCTTCGCCTCCCGGGTTGAAGTGATTCTCCACCTCAGCCTCCTGAGTAGCTGGGATTATAGGCACTAGCCACTACACCCGACTAATTTTTGTATTTTTTAGTAGAGACAGGGTTTCGCCATGTTGGCCAGGCTGGTCTCAAACTCCTGACCTCAGGTGATCCGCTCTCCTCAGCCTCCCAAAGTGCCAGGATTACAGGTATGAGTCACCACGTTTGGTGAAAAGTTTTTTTTCTTCTTGCTTAAGCTTTAGAAAATTTCAGTAACATTTTAGGTAGTCAGCATTCATTTTGCCTTCAGAATAAGATTTTAAGAACTATTCTTCTTGTCTTCTTCCCCCCTCCCCATGGTTGAAGCTTAGTGAGACAGGATCAGAGAGGGGACCCTCTGATGAAGGAAGGGAGAGAAAAAGGTCACCTGAGAACACAGCCTGGCTGCTGATCTAGTAAGGAAGTCACTAAAGAGCAGAAAGCAGAGAGTAAGCAGAGATAAAGCTTCCAAAGAAACCTTTTCCTCTGCACAGATTTTTTTGTTTGTTTTTGAGATAAGTCTCACTGTGTTGCCCAGGCCGGAGTTTAGTGGCATGATCTCGGCTTCCTGCAACCTCCACCTCCCAGATTCAAGTGATTCTCCTACCTCAGCTTCTTGAGTAGCTGGTATTACAAGCATGCTCCAGCATGGCTGGCTAATTTTTTTATTCTTAGTAGAGATGTGGTTTCATTATGTTGGGCAGGCTGGTCTCGAACTCCTGGCCGCAGGGCCTCAGGTGATCTGCCTGCCTCGACCTCCAAAAGTGCTGAGATTACAGGCATGAACCATCACACCCAGCCTCTGCACATACATCTGACAAATGTGTAGATTTTCCCTCCCATTCCAACTAAGCTTTCAACTCTCCAGACACCAACTGGTATCCTGTAGTTAATTTAATTCTGACACAGACTACCTTTAGTTAGCGCAGATCCCATAGGTTAAGGGCTCAGTCCCACAAGATTACTTCTACTTCAGATGCCAATGGTAAGTACTGGATCTCCAGTCTGATCTGGCTACAAATCGGGGCTCCTACAGCCCTCTCTTTAGTTTTGATACTTTGCTATAAAGGCTCACAAACCTCAGGAAATTATTTACATTCAATGATTCATTATAAAGGATATCAATAAACAGGCAGATGCAGAGGTGCATAGAGCAAGGTATGGGGAAGGTTTGCAGAGCTTCCATACCCTCTCTGGGCACACCACCCTCCCAGCACCACAGTGAGTTCACCAATCCAGAAGCTCTCGGAATTCTGTTTATTGGGGTTTTTTATGGAAGTTCTGAAACTATCCCCATACACTTTATAACATTAATCAGGAAAGAAGACAGGGGTATAAGTGAAAATAAACCAAGTGTAGCACCTTTGGCATTCATCATTAGGTCGCCTAATGATGACCTATTTCCTCATAGTTGCTTGGTGACTTGCCCCAGAATCAGACACTGTCGCAGGATTATAGTTCCTCTTAACTGCTCTGTAGATAACAACTTAAGCATTGCGAAGCACTACATTTTCCCTTTGAGATACTCTTTCAGGTCTTGCATACCAATGAAACTACTGACATCAGCTGGTCTGAAGGATCTCACAAGGAGCTGACTCACCAAAGAATGCAGTTTCCACTTCCTGATGATTTCATCCCCCTTTCCTCAACCAACAAATGACCCCAATTTTCCAGCCCCTTGCCTGCCATGGTTTCCTTATAATTCCCAGCCCAGAACTCCTTGGAGAGATGGATTTGAGGGTTCCTCCCATTTCCTCATTTGGCTTCCCTGTGATCATTAAACTCTTTCTCTGCTGCAAACCCTTCTGTCTCAGTGTATTGGTCTGTTACTGTGCAGTGGGCATACAAACCTGGTGGTCCTGTAACAGCTTCATTTTGTGGGCATGATTGCTGAAGTCATTGGCCATTGGTGATTGAACTCAATCTCCAGCCACTCTCCACTTCCAATAGCAAGTTATTGATGATTTGGGGGAATATGGGAGAGTGGGACTAAAAGTTCCAATCTTCTAATCACATAGGTGGTTTCTCTGAAAACCACTTCCCATCATCTGACAGTCCCCTCATTAGCATAAACTCAGATGTGATTAAAGGGCTTGCTAAGAATAACAAAAAATGCTCCTCCCACTCCCATCATTCAGAAAATTCTAAAGGTTTTAGAAGATCCATGCCAAGAACCAGAGACAAAGACCAAATATCTATTTTTTATTGTATCACAGTATCACAGGCTGGGGCAGGGTAAATGGAGAGGACAGAGGCTGGAGGATAGAATGAGGAACCCAGCACTTTGAGGGGTAGAGGAAGATACTGGGGGACAAGAGCAGACTAATGATAGAGTGGGTGGGAACTGGGGGCAGCATGAGGGAGACCCAAGGAGTATGCTGAGGATGTGAAGGTATGAAACCATCTTTGCAAAATTATGACAATAAGCAAAACCCAACATGGTTGACTTCATCTTGCTTCTAGTCTCACAGGTTGGCCATCTTTGCTCATTCCTGGGCATGGGCCAAGCTAACTTTGGGGTAAAATTAGTTTATAGTTTATAAAATAGCACTTCCCCAAAATTAAACTGTACTTGTAAAACTAATGAAAGGCCACTAAGTTAGGAGGACGAAAAGGGCCTAAATTCTCTAAGCTGTAAGTACAGTTAGATGATTACCAGCCATTATTCCAGAGATCACAAGATACTGCAACTTCTCCAATTATTCCTGCAGATAACATCACTATTGCAGAAACTAAGATTGGCCTTTTTAGATGACTTTTCAGGTTTTGCACTTCTGATGACTGATGGCTCCACCTGGACTCACCAACCAGTCCTGTGGCTCCCACCCAGGAACCAACTCAGTTGCAAGAGGACAGCTTTGACTGCAAATTTCCCCAACCAAAGGCAGCTTTGCATGGCTATTTCAAAATATGTCAAAGAAATATATGTTGGGGTAAAATATTTTTATTTCCTTCAGGTTCTGCTATCTGACATGCAATGCTATACCAGAATCAGGTTGGAATTTGACATCTTATTACTACAAAGAGTCCATTTTATCAGTCTTATGATCTCTATTTTAACATTAATGCTGGACAGTTGTATCTAAACTCCAAAGGGAGGGGGAATAATGATTTGTGTCCAGTCTCCCCCTCATGGCTGGGAGTTCAGCTTTTCAGGTTTCTCTGCAGTCCCCTTAGCCCAGAGGGGGCCTGTTTAGTCAGCTAGGGGGTGCTTAGAATATTGTTTTTGGTTTACAGACATTAAGTCAAGTTTAGCCTAAAGCTGTTTCCTTACATATTATATAAGTTTGGCCTAAAGGTTTCTCTGTACATAGTGAACTATCACCTAAACAGAGGTGTAAACAGACTGTAACTTACCCTTGGGCCAATCAATGAGTTTTGGCCAATCAAATGCAGCCAATGGTTCAAACAGTGTTTAAAAAAGGCAAACACCAAGCTGTAACCAATCCAGCTGTTTCTGTACCTCACTTCTGTTTTCTGTACACCACTTTCCCTTTTCTGTCCAAAATCTCCCACCACGTGGCTGCATTGGAGCCTCTCTCAGCCTATTCCAGCTTGGGATGCTGCCTGATTCATGAATCGTTCTTTGCTCAACTAATCTCTGTTGCATTTAATTTGGCCAAGGTTTTTCTTTTAACACAGATGAGAGAGAGGCCTAAGCAAAAAGGATTCTGGGCTTTGAATCCTCAAATCCACCAGACCTGCCTCTTTTACCATATGAGGTTTCTTTAAGAAAAAAAAGTTTCTCTGTTAAAACCACCAGAAACACATTTGGAAAACCACTAGAAAGGTGAGAATACCTTCTTTGGAATAATAATAGCAAGACTTTTGAGCACTTACTATACCCAGACACTGTGCTGAGCACTGCAAAGACATTCCCTTATTTGCTCCTCACTCCTCCTCTTGGAGAAAGGTGACTGTCACCCTTCAGAAGGTCCAAACTCCTCTGGCTTTTTAAAAAGCATCTCACATTGGGAGGCTGAGGCAGGATTGCTTCAGCCCAGGAGTTCAAGGCTGCAATGAACTATGATGATACCATTGCACTCCAGCATAGGCAACATAGTAAGATCATCATTTCTAACAAAAATATTTAAAAATTAGCCCAGCTTGATGGCACATGCCTGTGGTCCCAGCTACTTGGGAGGCTGAGGTAGGAAGATGGCTTGAGCCTAGGAGTTTAAGGCCTCAGTGAGCTCTGATTGTACCATTGCACTCCCGCATGGGCAACTTCATGAGACCCCACATCTCTAACAAAAATATTTAAAAATTAGCCGGGCATGATGGGACATGCCTGTAGTCCTGGCTACCTGGGAGTCTAAGGCAGAAAGATGGCTTAAGCCCAGGAGTTCAAGCCTGCAGTGAGTTGTGATCATGCCACTGTACTCTGGCCTGGGTGACAAAGCAAGACTCTGTCTCAAAAATAAAAACAAACAAAGAAAAAGCTTGGGAGGCTGAGGTGAGTGGATCACTTGAGGTCAGGAGTTCAAGACCAGCCTGGCCAACATGGTGAAACCCTGTCTCTACTGAAAAAAAAAAAAAAAAAAAGCCCAGTGTAGTGGTAGGTGCCTGTAATCCCAGCTACTTGGGAGGCTGAGGCAGGAGAATCGCTGAACCCAGGAGGCAGAGATTGCAGTGAGCTGAGATTGCACCGCTGCACTCCAGCCTGGGCAACAGGAGACTCTGTCTCAAAAAAAAAAAAAAACTTAAAAAAAAAGAAGCTCACAATTATTTGGCCTGTAACAGAGTGTGCCTGCAATTGTAAATTCACTTTTCTGGGGAGTGCATTTCTCTCGTCTCCAGCTAGGGCGTGAGGCTGATAAGAGTTCTTTTTCTCATCATGCCCTCCAAAGTGTGCCCATAGATAGCTGGTCACAGGATTCAAGGATGTTCTTGTTCATTCTTTAAGGAACCAGCATTGGAAGCCATTTCCTCTGGTAAGTGAGGGCTTTGGGTTTCTTCTTACTGATTATCATGAGGATCTGTTTCCTGTCCTCCTACATAAATGTCTTTGTGGGATCACTGGGGCAGTGTTTTAGAGAAGGTTGGCACTTCTTGGAGAAAGCCCCCTTTGTTTTATTTGGCCTCCATCTCCGTTTATTTCAGTTAAACATCAGCAGCTCTGAGTCAGTCCATTGTGACCCACCAGGGTCATCCCACACTGGCAGACAAGCTCATCCTTGTTCTTCCACAAGAATTTGACTGTCTAGGCCAGTCTCCCTAATACCAGAACCCCCATCTCCTTGTACCAACACCTCACGTGGCCTAGCCTTGTTTTACAGACCCTCCTCTGCACTAATTTGGGGCAAAGATTGGGGAAAAGATTCTGGGTCACATATTTTTTTTTTCATAAGGATGGACTTTAGCCAATAGCCAGAATTTGCAAAAGGAAGACACCAAATAGACATGGTACCTGGGAGTGAGGACATGCTATGCTCCTGGACATGAGCTGGAGAAATTACAGGAGAAGCCCCACTATTCCCTTCCTCATTGGAAAAATCTCCCTGTGCTGCTGTATCTACTATGGTCGGGGTAGTAACAGCTCCAAGACAGACACATTCTATTAGGTTGGTGCAAAGGAATTGTGGTTTTTGCCATTAAAATTAATGGCACATTGGCCAGGCATGGTGACTCATGCCTGCAATCCCAGCACTTTGGGAGGCCCAGATGAGTGGATCGCCTGAGGTCAGGAGTTTGAGACCAGCCTGGCCAACATGGTGAAACCCTATCTTTACTAAAAATACAAAAATTAGCCAGGCATGGTGGTGCAAGACTGTAGTCCCAGCTACTTGGGAGGCTGAGGCAGGAGAGTCACTTGAACCTAGGAGGCAGAGGTTGCAGGGAACCAAGATCGCACCACTGCACTGCAGCCTGAGTGACAAAGCAAGACTCTATCTGAAAAGAGAAAGGAAGAAAGGAAGGAAGGAAAAAGGGAAGGAAGGAAGGAAAAGAGGGAGGGAGAGAAGGAAGGAAGGAGAGAGAGAGAAAAAAAGAAATCTTAACATCTTTGAATCGTAATCCCCATGAAAATCTCTTTGTGGCATTAACAACTGAACATCTTTCTTCATGACAACTCGTCTTGAGAGAAGTATAGCTTCTGTCTTGCTGGGCCCAGAGTCTCTGGCCTAGGACTCAGTTCCCAGGGGAACAAGAAGACAATGTAAAGAGAAATGAACCCAGCTGCCATGTTTTTTAGGGTCCAAGTGGCAGCCCCTGCCTCTGTGTCCTCCTAAACGGGATCATGTGGCTTCACCTTCCCCAAACCCTCTAGTAAAGAGTATATCCAATCCAAAGGCAAGCACATGAATGCAGAATCATTTGGCTAGAAAGCCATCTCTTCGATTTTTGCCTTTTGTGGGGGATTGCTGATGTGTCTGGAATTGGTACATGACAAACACACCAGGCCATGATGTGTAAAACCCATATTTATGTTTGAAAATGTCAGATCTTTGGGTTTAAAAACAGACTTTAAAGAGCTTGAGAACCTGGCAGTTAATCAGTATTCTCTGCTCAGAATGAAAGCACGGAACGGGTTGGAGTGTCTCAACATACAGATGGATATAGCTGGATCTAATTACTTTTTCTCTGTGGTGCTCAAACACCCATTTGTTTGATGTTTCTCCCCCCATTTTGTTATTTATTGCTTGGCATTTGGTAGGCATAGCCTAGTGTTGCAGGGGGTTTGCAAATCATGTTTTAAAAATTGGTGCTGCTCTTGTATGCAGAACAAAATTCACTGCGGTTTTGATCATGATGAGATCGGGTTCTCGTCTTTCAATTACTGACCAACTCACAGAGGAAGGGACTGGATTCTTTTGCTTGGTCTCCGGTTTCTGTCTTAGCAAAATGCAGGAGACTCTGCCTTGGTTCCTTTAATTAACGTCTAAAATTTACTCTGCATATTTGTCCCCTTGAAACTCCACATATTTGTCCCCTTCCATGAAAAGTCTCTCCTGACTTTATTCCTCAGACTTATTTATTCCGCAGTAAGGAAGCATGTATTGAGTTCTTATTCTGTGCTAGACACTAAGGGGTACAGAGAGAAACAGGCCACCCTTGCTAACCTTTGGGAGCTCACACTGGGGCTTACACAGAAGTCTGAGCTGTGTGGAGACACAGATGAAGGAAAGCAGTCAGCAGCAGGCGGCCAACAAGGCTTGGGTAGTAGGAGAAGTTGATGGGGAGGCTTTCAGATATTTTCCTCTTTGGAAATTGACCACTTTCTGATTTAGAATTTAGACAATGTTGGTCAGGCACGGTGTCTTTCACCTGCAATCCTGGCACTTTGGGTGGTCAAAGTAGGAGGACTGATTGAGGCCAGGAGTTTGAGACCACCTGGGCAACATAATAGGACCACATCTCTACCCAAAACATAAAAATTAGCTGGATGTGCTGGTGTGCATGCACCTGTAGTCCCAGCTACTCAGGAGGCCAAGGTAGGAAGATACTTTGAGGCACCACTGCACTCCAGCCTAGGTGACAGAGTTAAGACCCTGTCTCAAAAAAAAAAAAAAGAGAAAAGAAAAAGGAATTCAGAGAATATAATTTAAGGTAATTGAAATTCTATTTCTTTCTACACATGAGATCAGAAAAGAGTTAAAAACATCACACCAGTCTGGCAGAGTGAAAAGAACTTTGAAATTTGGGGATGTCAGAACCCTGCTGTAAAATGGGGATTGTCAGGATCAGGCTTCACACCATGTGTGTAAAGATCACGTTTAGAAAAGCCTTGTCTTATGAACCAAATAGGTGAGACATCTTACACATCTATGTATTATTACTTTTCTAATATTTGAAAATGTTGAGATTAATAACATACATTTCTATTTTAAGGAATTGACTCATTGATTGTATCTTTTTATAGTAGTTGTTATTCACTTCCTCCAAAAATGGATTGAAAAGCATAATTGCTACTTTTTGGGGAAGAAGGTCTTTTGGATTCATTTGATGATAGAAAGGTGTATTAGTCCATTTTCATGCTGCTGATAAAGACATAACTGAGACTGGGTAATTTATGAAGAAAAATAAGTTTAATGGACTCACAGTTTCATGTGGCTGGGGAGGCTTCACAATCATGGTAGTAGGCAAAAGGCACATCTTGCATGGCAGTAGGCAAGAGAAAATGACAGCCAAGCAAAAGGGGAAACCCCTTATGAAACCATCAGATCTCATGAGACTTAGTCACTACTGAGAACAGTATGGGGGAAACTGCCCCAATGACTCAATTACCTTATGCTAGGTCCCTCCCACAACATGTGGGAATTATGTTATGTTATGAATTATTGTTTTTGAGACAGAGTCTCACTCTGCCACCCAGGCTGGAGTGCAGTGGCGTGATCTCAGCTCACTGCAACCTCCGCCTCCCAGGTTCAAGCAATTATCCTGCCTCAGCCTCCCGAGTAGCTAGGATTACAGGCCCCTGCCACCATGCCCGGCTAATTTTTGTATTTTTAGTAGAGGCAGGGCTTCACCATGTTAACCAGGCTGGTCTTGAACTCCTGACCTCGGATGATCCACCCGCCTCAGCCTCCCAAAGTTCTGGGATTACAGGCATGAGCCACCTCACCCGGCATCTGCAATGGTTTTGAGTCTTGTTAAAATGCAGCGTCATTCTTGGGACCACAGCTAATGGGACTGGATGCCAGGCATCTGATGCCAGGGTCATAGGTACAGCTGTACAGGCTGGCCGAGGGATCTTGGTGCAAGTGCTCCCCAATCAGGGTGGCCCTCGTCAAATGAGGACCTGGCTGATCCTCTATCATTTGGTGGTTCTTGCCAGCACTGCCTCTATGCCAACAGCATCTCAGAGAGGGGTGGGTAAGGTGTCCTGGAGCCCAGCTATGTACAGATGTTGCTGTTGGCCCTGGAAGAGAGCCAGGAAGTGTCCCCAAAGTAGCAATGTGAAGCTCTGCACAGGGTGTCACTTTCTGTTGATTGACCAGACAGTGTGGCCCTGGTTTCTGGATGTAGAGTCAGCATGAGGGACCCTGTATCCTGGGACAGGGAAGGGATAGGGGAACAAGCCAGGAGCCACCATTCTCCACTGTCCTGCAGGGAAGGGTAATACTGGCAGCCCCATTGCCTAAGCTAGGCTGGAGGTTGGGCAGGGGGTGGAGGTTGCAGTGTTCTTCCAGATAGCTCTGAAGACAGTGAAGGCTTTGGTCCCTACAATGGCCTCCCAAGGGCACAGATGAAGGCAAGAGGAGGTTTGGGTTGGGACAAAGCCAAACCATATTAGAAGGGCACACCGTATCCCAAAAGGTTGGGAAACATTGAAGATACAGTGGGAGAGACTGGCTTTATTCTTTTTTATTATTCTATTTATTATCTGTTTTCTGCTCTGCATGGTCCAGGAGCCTATAAATGATACACTTCTCTGAGAGTACCTTCAATTTGGAAAATGACTGAGAAATGTCTGTCCAGCAATGGTAATCCACATTGTGCTTTTGAATCCTGCTCCTCTACCTGGAAGGAACTTAGGTAGAGGGAAGTTGGCTTTTCTTAGGTCTCATCTGCCAGGTTTGCCTTTGTTTTGTCATGGGTTAGGAACTGGCTCAGGCAGGATGTCTCTCAAAAGCAGCCTGAGATGAGAAAGACCCTGGCCAGTATTCCCAGTTAGAAGCATACATACAGCTAGCCCTGTTTTCTTATTTTGCTATTTCCTACTTCTCATTTGTAGACTGTTGCTACGGATGAAGATTTTCAAACCATTCCTTGCCTGATTGATGAGTCCTAGTGATCTCCTAATATCTGTGCTGACTCTCTCATCCCAGGGTGACAGATTGGGCCTTCTGCCTGCTTGGGGATATCTGGCACTGGCCTGAATATTTCTGATTTTCATGTCTTTTCAGCCCAAACTACACCATGTCCAGTATCCACCATCCTTATCTGGAATCTTAAAAAATTCATCCTCTAGCAGGGAGGGAGGTGTTGTGCGTTAGACCATGATATTCATCTCTCAAGACATAAATTCTATCTGTTCTTTATTATCTCAGATGGCAACCTATGGCATGTTCTTTAGTCTCTGGATCTCAGTATCCTAATCTGTAGAATGATACTGTATCAGTTCAGGTCCTGCAGGAAGCAGATACCAAGATGTAGTTAGAAATGCAAGAGCTTTGGGCTGGGCATGGTGGTTCATGCCTATAATCTCAGAACTTTAGGAGGCCAAGGCGGGTGGATGACCCAAGTTGGGAGTTCGAGACCAGCCTGGCCAACATGGAGAAACCCGATCTCTACTAAAAATACAAAAATTAGCCAGGTGTGGTGGCACACATCTGTAATCCCAGCTACTTGGGTGGCTGAGTCACGAGAATGGCTTGAACCTGGGAGGTGGAAGTTGCAGTGAGCCCAAATCACACCACAGCACTCCAGCCTGGGTGACACAGAGAGACTTCGTCTCAAAAAAAAAAAAAAAAAAGAAATGCAAGACCTTTACCTGTGAAAGGTAATAGGAGAAGGAGGCAGTGAAGTCTTCAGACCATTATGGTATGGGCTGTTAAGAAAAATTATTCAATGATACTTGTTAAAGCATAATAAGAAAGGCTATTCAGAACCATCACAATAGGGCTGGACCCCCACCTGTTTCCTGGCTCTCATTCAATACTGAACAATTGGCACCATGGTGTCCCCTGCAGTGAAGACCACTGCAAAAGGGACTTGCAGTGGAAGAGAGAGACTGGGCTCAATTCCAAATCCAGCAGGGACAAGTGGACATTTATAGCCACGGAGCAAGGTGTGAGTTAATAAATGGAAACTCACTAAGAGAAAACATCAGGGGTAAGGGGAGTTTTGGCTAAATTGATCTAACAGGATTTTTGCTGAAGACAGGCCAGGGAGATCAGACACACCTGAGGGATGGTGGAGGATGAGAAACCTGGTCACATATCAGGGATTGTCAGATATCAAGGATGGAAGGTGTCTAAGTCTGTTTGTGTTGCTACAAAGGAATATTGAGGCTAGGTAATTTATAAAGAAAAGAGGTGTATGTGGCTCACAGTTCTGTAGGCTGGAGTTTCCCAGGCTGGAATGCAGTGGTGCAATCATCATAGCTCACTGCAGGGTGCACAAGAAGCATGGTGCCAGCATCTGCTTCTGGTGAAGGCCTCAGGAAGTTTCCATTCACGGCAGAAGGTGAAGGAGAACCAACCCTAGCACTACATGGTGGAAGAGAAAGGAAGAGAGAGCGGGGGAGGTGTCAGGCTCTTTTTAACAATCAGAACTCACAGAAACTGGTAGAGTGAGAACTTGCTTATTACTGCTGGGACAGCACCAAGACGTTCATCAGGGATCCAATCCCCATCACCAAAACACCTGCCATTAGGCCCCATCTTCCACACTGGGTATCACATTTCAACATGAGATTTGGAGGAGACAAATATCCAAACTATGTCAGGGGGGTTCTTGCTAAACTGACTTAGCAAGGTTCTTGCTAAAACTGGATTGTATAAGAAAGTGCACAGACAAACCTAACAGAAGATTCAAAAGCCTAATTGAAGTTTGGCCAAGCAAAGAGTCTTTGTCAGGGCTGGGAATGCCCTGAGATCATTGTACAGGCCTGGTACCTGTGAAAGGAGAAGGGGAAGGAAGGGAGATGGGGTGGCAAGAGTCTGAGATAGTGGTGGTACTATGAGAATATCTGAGCAAGCTGAATGGGGACTTCTAGTACAGAGAGACATCCCAGAGAGGTGTCCCATGTTGAGTGGGACTGGCCAGGCCCTGGTGCCTTTCCAAGCTCAGTCACTGACTGGGCACTGTCTGGGAAGACTGTGGCCTCAGCTCAACTGTTGCAGCCGGAGGCTGATGTCTAACTGTACTCTTTGTAGTTGAACGGCAAATTCATTCTTGGAAAGAGATCTGAGAGGCATATCTGCATGGCTTCTATTTTTTTAATGAAGAGCCATGGCTGGGCATGGTGGCTCACATCTATAATCCCAGCACTTTGGGAAGTCAAGGAGGGAGGACGGCTTGAGGCCCGGAGTTTGAGATCGCATGAGCAACATAACCAACACATCTCTACAAGAAATAAAAATTTGCCCAGCATGGTGATGCCCATTTTTAGTCCTGTTACTTGGGAGGCTGAGGAGGGAGGATCACTTGAGCCCAGGAGTTTGAGGGTGCAGTGAGCTATGATTGTAGCACTGAACTCCATCCTGGGCAACAGAGAAAGACCCTATAAAAAATGAAAAAGAAAGAAAGAGAGAGAGAGGAGAGAGAGAAAAAGAGAGAGAAAGAAAGAAAGGAGAGAAAGAGCGAGGAAAGAAAGAAAGAAAAGAAAGAGAGAAAGAAAGAAAGAAAGGGAAAGGAAAGGAAAAGAAAAGAAAAGAGAAAAGAAAAGAACCAGGGTAGGGCCAGGTGTGGTGACTCACGCCTGTAATCCTAACACTTTGGGAGGCTGAGGCAGGAGGATCCCTTGAGCCCAGGAGTTCGAGACCAGCCTGAGCAACATAGGGAGACCCTGTCTCTATAAAAATAAATAAATAAATAGTATATGTAAATTTAAAAAAGAAAAAAGAAAAGGACCAGGGTAAAACCATCTCTAATGTTTCTTTTTTTTTTTTTTGATTTTATTTTATTATTTTTTTTTTCTTTTTTCTTTTTTATTATACTTTAGGGTTTTAGGGTACATGTGCACAATGTGCAGGTTTGTTACATATGTATCCATGTGCCATGTTGATTTCCTGCACCCATTAACTCGTCATTTAGCATTAGGTGTATCTCCTAATGCTGTCCCTCCCCCCTCCCCCCACCCCACAACAGTCCCCGGAGTGTGATGATCCCCTTCCTGTGTCCATGAGTTCTCATTGTTCAATTCCCACCTATGAGTGAGAACATGCGGTGTTTGGTTTTTTGTCCTTGCGATAGTTTACTGAGAATGATGTTTTCCAGTTTCATCCATGTCCCTACAAAGGACACGAACTCATCATTTTTTATGGCTGCATAGTATTCCATGGTGTATATGTGCCACATTTTCTTAATCCAGTCTATCGTTGTTGGACATTTGGGTTGGTTCCAACTCTTTGCTATTGTGAATAGTGCTGCAATAAACATACGTGTGCATGTGTCTTTATAGCAGCATGATTTATAGTCCTTTGGGTATATACCCAGTAATGGGATGGCTGGGTCAAATGGTATTTCTAGTTCGAGATCCCTGAGGAATCGCCACACTGACTTCCACAATGGTTGAACTAGTTTACAGTCCCACCAACAGTGTAAAAGTGTTCCTATTTCTCCACATCCTCTCCAGCACCTGTTGTTTCCTGATTTTTTAATGATGGCCATTCTAACTGGTGTGAGATGGTATCTCACTGTGGTTTTGATTTGCATTTCTCTGATGGCCAGTGATGATGAGCATTTCTTCATGTGTTTTTTGGCTGCATAAATGTCTTCTTTTGAGAAGTGTCTGTTCATGTCCTCTGCCCACTTTTTGATGGGGTTGTTTGTTTTTTTCTTGTAAATTTGTTTGAGTTCATTGTAGATTCTGGATATTAGCCCTTTGTCAGATGAGTAGGTTGCAAAAATTTTCTCCCATTCTGTAGGTTGCCTGTTCACTCTGATGGTAGTTTCTTTTGCTGTGCAGAAGCTCTTTAGTTTAATGAGATCCCATTTGTCGATTTTGCCTTTTGTTGCCATTGCTTTTGGTGTTTTAGACATGAAGTCCTTGCCCATGCCTATGTCCTGAATGGTATTGCCTAGGTTTTCTTGCAGGATTTTAATGGTTTTAGGTCTAACATATAAGTCTTTAATCCATCTCGAATTAATTTTTGTATAAGGTGTAAGGAAGGGATCCAGTTTCAGCTTTCTACATATGGCTAGCCAGTTTTCCCAGCACCATTTATTAAATAGGGAATCCTTTCCCCATTTCTTGTTTTTGTCAGGTTTGTCAAAGATCAGATAGTTGTAGCTATGCGGCATCATTTCTGAGGGCTCTGTTCTGTTCCATTGATCTATGTCTCTGTTGTGGTACCAGTACCATGCTGTTTTGGTTACTGTAGCCTTGTAGTATAGTTTAAAGTCAGGTAGCGTGATGCCTCCAGCTTTGTTCTTTTGGCTTAGGATTGACTTGGCGATGCGGGCTCTTTTTTGGTTCCATATGAACTTTAAAGTAGTTTTTTTCCAATTCTGTGAAGAAAGTCATTGGTAGCTTGATGGGGATGGCATTGAATCTATAAATTACCTTGGGCAGTATGGCCATTTTCACAATATTGATTCTTCCAACCCATGAGCATGGAATGTTCTTCCATTTGTTTGTATCCTCTTTTATTTCATTGAGCAGTGGTTTGTAGTTCTCCTTGAAGAGGTCCTTCACATCCCTTGTAAGTTGGATTCCTAGGTATTTTATTCTCTTTGAAGCAATTGTGAATGGGAGTTCACTCATGATTTGGCTCTCTGTTTGTCTGTGATTGGTGTACAAGAATGCTTGTGATTTTTGTACATTAATTTTGTATCCTGAGACTTTGCTGAAGTTGCTAATCAGCTTAAGGAGATTTTGGGCTGAGACAATGGGGTTTTCTAGATATACAATCATGTCATCTGCAAACAGGGACAATTTGACTTCCTCTTTTCCTAATTGAATACCCTTTATTTCCTTCTCCTGCCTGATTGCTCTGGCCAGAACTTCCAGCACTATGTTGAATAGGAGCGGTGAGAGAGGGCATCCCTGTCTTGTGCCAGTTTTCAGAGGGAATGCTTCCAGTTTTTGCCCATTCAGTATGATATTGGCTGTGGGTTTGTCATAGATAGCTCTTATTATTTTGAGATACGTCCCATCAATACCTAATTTATTGAGAGTTTTTAGCATGAAGGGTTGTTGAATTTTGTCAAAGGCCTTTTCTGCATCTATTGAGATAATCATGTGGTTTTTGTCTTTGGTTCTGTTTATATGCTGGATTACATTTATTGATTTGCGTATGTTGAACCAGCCTTGCATCCCAGGGATGAAGCCCACTTGATCATGGTGGATAAGCTTTTTGATGTGCTGCTGGATTCGGTTTGCCAGTATTTTATTGAGGATTTTTGCATCAATGTTCATCAAGGATATTGGTCTGAAATTCTCTTTTTTGGTTAAGTCTCTGCCAGGTTTTGGTATCAGGACGATGCTGGCTTCGTAAAATGTGTTAGGGAGGATTCCCTCTTTTTCTATCGATTGGAATAGTTTCAGAAGGAATGGTACCAGTTCCTCCTTGTACCTCTGGTAGAATTCAGCTGTGAATCCATCAGGTCCTGGACTCTTTTTGGTTGGTAAGCTATTGATTATTGCCACAATTTCAGAACCTGTTATTGGTCTATTCAGAGATTCAACTTCTTCCTGGTTTAGTCTTGGGAGGGTGTATTTGTCGAGGAATTTATCCATTTCTTCTAGATTTTCTAGTTTATTTGCATAGAGGTGTTCGTAGTATTCTCTGATGGTAGATTGTATTTCTGTGGGATCGGTGGTGATATCCCCTTTTTCGTTTTTTATTGCATCTATTTGATTCTTCTCTCTTTTCTTCTTTATTAGTCTTGCTAGCGGTCCATCAATTTTGTTGATCCTTTCAAAAAACCAGCTCCTGGATTCATTAATTTTTTGAAGGCTTTTTTGTGTCTCTATTTCCTTCAGTTCTGCTCTGATTTTAGTTATTTCTAGCCTTCTGCTAGGTTTTGAATGTGTTTGCTCTTGCTTTTCTAGTTCTTTTAATTGTGATGTTAGGGTGTCAATTTTGGATCTTTCCTGCTTTCTCTTGTGGGCATTTAGTGCTATAAATTTCCCTCTACACACTGCTTTGAACGTGTCCCAGAGATTCTGGTATGTTGTGTCTTTGTTCTCGTTGGTTTCAAAGAACATCTTTATTTCTGCCTTCATTTCATTATGTACCCAATAGTCATTCAGGAGCAGGTTGTTCAGTTTCCATGTAGTTGAGCAGTTTTGAGTGAGTTTCTTAATCCTGAGTTCTAGTTTGATTGCACTGTGGTCTGAGAGACAGTTTGTTATAATTTCTGTTCTTTTACATTTGCTGAGGAGAGCTTTACTTCCAACTATGTGGTCAATTTTGGAATAGGTGTGGTGTGGTGCTGAAAAAAATGTATATTCTGTTGACTTGGTGTGGAGAGTTCTGTAGATGTCTATTAGGTCCACTTTATGTAGAGCTGAGTTCAATTCCTGAATATCCTTGTTAACTTTCTGTCTCATTGATCTGTCTAATGCTGACAGTGGGGTGTTAAAATCTCCCATTATTATTGTGTGGGAGTTTAAGTCCCTTTGTAGGTCACTGAGGACTTGCTTTATGAATCTGGGTGCTCCTGTGTTGGGTGCATATATATTTAGGATAGTTAGCTCTTCTTGTTGAATTGATCCCTTTACCATTATGTAATGGCCTTCTTTGTCTCTTTTGATCTTTGTTGGTTTAAAGTCTATTTTATCAGAGACTAGGATTGCAACCCCTGCCTTTTTTTGATTTCCAGTTGCTTGATAGATCTTCCTCCATCCCTTTATTTTGAGTCTATGCGTGTCTCTGCACGTGAGATGGGTTTCTTGAATACAGCACACTGATGGGTCCTGACTCCTTATCCAGTTTGCCAGTCTGTGTCTTTTGGTTGGAGCATTTAGCCCATTTACATTTAACATTAATATTGTTATGTGTGAATCTGATCCTGTCATTATGATGTTAGTTGGTTATTTTGCTTGTTAGTTGCTATAGTTTCTTCCTAGTCTCGATGGTCTTTACAATTTGGCATGTTTTTGCAGTGGCTGGTGCCGGTTGTTCCTTTCCATGTTTAGTGCTTCCTTCAGGAGCTCTTTTAGGGCAGGCCTGGTGGTGACAAAATCACTCAGCGTTTGCTTATCTGTAAAGTATTTTATTTCTCCTTCACTTATGAAGCTTAGTTTGGCGGGATAGGAAATTCTGGGTTGAAAATTCTTTTCTTTAAGAATGGTGAATATCGGCCCCCACTCTCTTCTGGCTTGTAGAGTTTCTGCTGAGAGATCAGCTGTTAGTCTGATGGGCTTCCCTTTGTGGGTAACCCGACCTTTCTCTCTGGCTGCCCTTAACATTTTTTCCTTCATTTCAACTTTGGTGAATCTGACAATTATGTGTCTTGGAGTTGCCCTTCTCGAGGAGTATCTTTGTGGCGTTCTCTGTATTTCCTGAATCTGAATGCTGGCCTGCCTTGCTAGATTGGGGAAGTTCTCCTGGATAATATCTTGCAGAGTGTTTTCCAACTTGGTTCCATTCTCCCCATCATTTTCAGGTACACCAATCAGACGTAGGTTTGGTCTTTTCACATAGTCCCAAATTTCTTGGAGGCTTTGTTCATTTCTTTTTATTCTTTTTTCTCTAAACTTCCCTTCTCTCTTCATTTCATTCATTTCATCTTCCATCAGCGATACCCTTTCTTCCAGTTGATCGCATCTGCTACTGAGGCTTCTGCAATCTTCGCGTAGTTCTCGAAACTTGGCTTTCAGCTCCATCAGCTCCTTTAAGCCCTTCTCTCCATTGGTTATTCTAGTTATCCATTCTTCTAATTTTTTTCCAAAGTTTTTAACTTCTTTGCTATTGTTTTGAATTTCCTCTCGTAGTTCAGAGTAGTTTGATCGTCTGAAGCCTTCTTCTCTCAACTCATCAAAGTCATCCTCCATCCAGCTTTGTTCCGTTGCTGGTGAGGAACTGCGTTCCTTTGGAGGAGGAGAGGTGCTCTGTTTTTTAGAGTTTCCAGTTTTTGTGCTCTGTTTTTTCCTCATCTTTGTGGTTTTATCTACTTTTTGTTTTTGATGATGGTGATGTACAGATGGGTTTTTGGTGTGGATGTCCTTTCTGTTTGTTAGTTTTCCTTCTACCAGACAGGCCCCTCAGCTGCAGGTCTGTTGGAGTTTACTAGAGGTCCACTCCAGACCCTGTTTGGCTGGGTGTCAGCAGCGGTGGCTGCAGAACAGCGGATTTTCGTTAGACCACAAATTCAGCTGTCTGATAGTTCCTCTGAAAGTTTTGTCTCAGAGGAGTACCCGGTTGAATGAGGTGTCATTCTGTCCCTACTGGGGGGGTGCCTCCCAGTTAGGCTGCTCAGGGGTGAGGGACCCACTTTAGGAGGCAGTCTGTCCGTTCTCAGATCTCCAGCTGCGTGCTGGGAGAACCACTACTCTCTTCAAAGCTGTCAGTCAGACAGGGACATTTAAGTCTGTGGAGGTTCTTGCTGAGTTTTTGTTTGTCTGTGCCCTGCCCCCAGAGGTGGAGCCTACAGAGGCAGGCAGGCCTCCTTGAGCTGTGGTGGGCTCCACCCAGTTCGAGCTTCCTGGCTGCTTTGTTTACCTAAGCAAGCCTGGGCAATGGCGGGCGCCCCTCCCCCAGCCTCGCTGCCGCCTTGCAGCTTGATCTCAGACTGCTGTGCTAGCAATCAGTGAGACTCTGTGGGCATAGGACCCTCCGAGCCAGGTGCGGGACACAATCTCCTAGTGTGCCATTTTCCAGGCCCGTTGGAAAAGCGCAGTATTAGGATGGGACTGACCTGATATTCCAGGTGCCGTCTGTTTCCCCTTTCTTTGTCTAGGAAAGGGAACTCCCTGACCCCTTGCGCTTCCCGAGTGAGGCAATGCCTCGCCCTGCTTCGGCTCCAGCACAGTGCGCTTCACCGACTGTCCTGCACCCACTGTTAGGCACTCCCTAGTGAGATGAAACCGGTACCTCAGGCAGAAATGCAGAAATCACCCATCTTCTGTGTCGCTGGGGCTGGGGCAACCATCTCTAATGTTTCAATGCAAGCTGTATGTATCTCTTCATAAGCATTTTAATTGTGTGAACATTTCAAGCATGAGCATAAAGAACTCCCCGTGTTTCCTTGAAGCTAAGACATACTTCCCCTCAACATCTGAATGCATTTCACCAGGGTTGATGTCCTGGGCCTACGTGCCTAGGGCTATGAGTTTGCAAAGTCAGAGACCCAGTGACAAGACCCAGGAAAGCTCTGGACACAGACAGATGGAGAGTGAGCTCTGAGCTGCCTGCCATCTGAAGAGAAGCTGAGGCTCCAAAGAGAAGCTGGCGAGTGGCTGCTTCTCACTTCCCAGGAAGGTCCTCACAACCGCCTCGTCAGTCCTCTCTGGGCTCCTTTGCAGGTCAAATGGTCGAGGACGTCTTAAGATCCTCACTGTTTCCTGACTTGCCATTTAGGTTTTAGGAAATCAGATGTAAGAAAACACACCTTACTCTCATTTTTTTCAAGCTGATGCCTTTGAAGATGGGGTTTAGGAAGAGGCTGCGTGGTTCTTGAGCCAAAATGTTACAGCAAAGGGGTACCAATCCAGACACCAAGAGGGCATTCTTGGTTCTCACACAAGAAAGAATTCAGGGCAAGTCCATAAAGTGAAAGCAAGTTTATTAGGAAAGTAAAGGAATAAAAGAATGGCTATTCCATAGAGAGAGCAGACAGGAGGGCTGCTGGTTACCCATTTTTATGGTTATTTCTTGATCATATGCTAAACAAGGGGTGGATTATTCATGCCTCCCCTTTTAGATCATAGGGGTAACTTCCTGATGTTGCCATGGCATTTGTAAGCTGTCATGGCACTGGTGGGAGTGTAGCAGTGAAGACGACCAGAGGTCACTCTTGTGGCCATCTTGGTTTTGGTGGGTTTTGGCCGGCTTCTTTACTGCAACCTGTGTTATCAGTAAGGTCTTTATGACCTGTATCTTGTGCCTACCTCCTATCTCTTCCTGTGACTTAGAATGCCTTAATCATCTAGGAATGCAGCCCAGTAGGTCTCAGCCTCATGTTACCCAGCTTCTATTCAAGATGGAGTTGCTCTGGTTCAAACGCCTCCAACAACAGCCTTGCAATAAAGAAAGAGTTTAATTGATGCAAGGCTGGCTACTCCACGTGGAAAATTGAGTTATTACTCAGATCTATCTCTCTGAGCATTTGGGGGCTAGGGTTTTCCAAAGGTAGTTTGGGGGAAGGGGTGGGGGTGGCTAGGCAATGGGTGCTTGCTGTTGATTGGTTGGAGGCATCATTATAGGGCTGTAGAAAATGGTCTTCCTGCACACAGAGTCACTTATGGGAGGGGACACTGGAGTGGTTGGGGTTGGTGGGTCCAGGTGGAGCCATCTGTAGTCAGAAACGTAAAAAACCTGAGAAGATATTTCAAAAGGCCCATCTTAGGTTCTGCAATAGTGATGTTATCTGCAGGAGTAATTGGGGTGGTTGCATATCTTGTGACCTCTGGAATAATGGCTGGCAATCATTTGTCTACACGTTAGCAGAAATCAGCCTCCACTCATCTTCCTAGCCTGGTGGTCTCTCACTGGCTTTATGAAGGCCCTTTGGGCAAGGGCTACTATCATTTAAACTATAAACTCAATGTCTCCCAAAGTTAGCTTGGCCTAAATCTTAATGATTAAGAGCAGGCTGAAGGCCAAAGGCAAGGTGAGGGTTGGCCAGGCCAGATCTCCTTCACTACCATAATTTTCTAACTGATACAATTTTTGCAAAGGCAGTTTCAGTGAGGTTGAGCTAAGTTTAAAGGTAAAAACAGGAAAAAAAAAAAGGTAAATGAAGCTAAACTTGGGTAATGAATAAAATATATTCCAAGTTAACTGTTCTAGAGTGCCACAACTTGGGACTCAACGTTAGCATTTATTTCAACTGTAACTGTGGTTTCCATGTTGTTAGTGAACAGTTTCCCGGTAGTGAACTTTACCCTTGGATAACTAGCTGTTGCCACATGTTTGTGACCTGTGTGGACTTGGATAGTCACATGCATCTGAAATTCATATGCAGTCATAAGGTAGAGGCAGTTGTTTTACGTATTTCATTGCTCAGATAAGTAAGTTGATTAGCAGGGCATGGTGTCATGAACCTGTGGTTCCAACTTCTTGAGAGGCTGAGGCAGGAGGATCACTTGAGCCTGGGAGTTTGAGTCCACCCTGGACAATATAGTGAGATCCTGTCTCTTAACACAATAAATAAATAAGTTAGTCTCATGTCTACATGCAGATTTGGGAGCTGGAGAATAAACATGAGTTTGCTTAGAACACATTAAGATAGGAGGGTGGAATACACAAGATCCAGAGGCTGAAGAAATTACAGTGCATTTGTAGAAATGCTAATGACTCAC
This sequence comes from Nomascus leucogenys, assembly GCF_006542625.1. Classification (NCBI taxonomy): domain Eukaryota; kingdom Metazoa; phylum Chordata; class Mammalia; order Primates; family Hylobatidae; genus Nomascus; species Nomascus leucogenys. Next base: position 484,524 of record NW_022095790.1, on the reverse strand, counting down.
AGTGGATGGAGCACAAGACTTGGAGAGACATGTTCCCAGAGCAAGCAGAGCCAGGAGGTCTTTGCACAGCCAGTGAGGAGCTTGGGCTCAATCGTGGGAAGAATGGGAAGCTCTGCAGGGCTTTAAGCAGGCAATGACACCATCACCTTTGCATGTGGAAAAATCACTTTCAGAAACAGAGAGGCTGAGTTGGAGTGGAAAACTGTTAGAGGGTTTTAGAAATAATCCAGGTGAGAGAATGATGATGACCTCAATGAAGGTGGTGTCACTGGACAGGGAGGCAGGTTCACTGCATTGGGAGCAAAGAAACAAAATACAGTAGAAACAAGAGCGTGAACCACAGCTGTGGGCAAAGCCAGTAAGGGGTTTGCAAAGAAACAGGCTCAGCTTCTGAGGCAAGACCCGCAAAGACCTGTTGTGATAGAATCTCTTAAAAATTTTTCTTTTCAAATATTTAATTGACAAAGATCGAATTGAAGGAGCATAGAAAATTTCACCCCCAAATATGGCTACCTGGTATAATGAATATTTTGAAAAATGCTTCGAAATCTACAGGCCTTGGAAAAGACATTTCCCTTATCCTCATAAAGATCAGATGGGCCCACCAAGAAGGACAATTGCTTTATCCTTCTCTTCTCTACTATCTCATTATCTATTTCAGGAAAGGAAAGGAAGAATGTAGCCAGACCAGGCCTAATCATTTTACAAAATAATACCTGTCTCCCTGGTTCACTCAGCTTCCTAAAAGAACCATTTATAAGTCAATCTCCATTCCCAACTTCCATTCATTCTCCCAAATACCCATGCATTTTTATCTTCGTAATCATTTAATGCTCCTCAACAGAATTACCTATATTTCCCATCTCTTATAACATTTAAAGATTAATTAATCATTTCATGCCCCTCAACAAAATAACCCATAACCCCTTATGAAAGGAGGATCTATAACTATCCAATGGGTTCACCTTGCCTTGCTGCCTAGACAGAGCTGATTTATAAAGACAGGAATTGCAAAGGAGAAAGAGTAATTCATGCAGAGTCAGCTGTGCAGGAGACCAGAGTTTTGTTATTACTCAAATCAGTCTCCCCAAAAACTCTGGGGATTAGAGTTTTTAAGGACTATTAGCGGATGGGGGAAGCCAGTGAGCCAGGAGTGCTGATTGGTCAGGGGTGAAATCAAAGGGAGTCAAAGCTGTCTTTTTGTGTTGAGTCAGTTCCTGGGGGCCACAAATCAGGTGAGCCAGTTAATTGATCTGGGTGGTGCCAGCTGATCCATCAAGTGAAGGGTCTGCAAAATATATCTCAAGTAGTGGTCCTAGGAGCAGTTTAGGGAGGGTCAGAATCTTGTAGCTTCCAGCTGCATGACTCCTAAACCATAATTTCTAATTTTGTGGCTAATGTTAGTCCTACAAAGGCATTCTAGTCCCCAGGCAAGGAGGTCTGCTTTGGAAAAGGATTGTTATCATCTTTGTTTTAAACTATAAGCTAAGTTTCTCCCAAAGTTAGTTCAGCCTACACCGAGAAATGGACAAGGACAGCTTGGAGGTTAGAAGCAAGATGGAGTCAGTTAAGTTAGATCTCTTCCACTGTCTCAGTCATAGTTTTGCAAAGGTGGTTGCAGTTCTCCTTCTCCACCTCATCTCTCCATTTCACTCTTTCCCTCCCTCTCTCCCTTTCATTTCTGAGTGCATCAAGTATAATTCACCAATGTACATAGTAAAGAGAACTCTAGAGCAGTGATTCCCAAACCTGAGCAAGCATCAGAGTCACTCGGAGGGCTTGTTAAGACAGATGGCTGGGCCTCAGCTTCAGAGAGCCTGACTCAGTAGGTCTAGGCTGGAGCCGAGAATTTGCATGTTCCCAGGTGACAAGACTGCTGGCTCAGGGATTACATTTTAAGAACCCTGCTCTGGAGTATAAAAGATCCACTGCCCCGCCTGCAGACAGGATGACTCCTCCTACCCCATTTTACACAGGTGAACACTCATTTTTATAAGTTTCCAGAAAGTGAAATTCTACAGGCAAGTAATTATTATATCATAGTAATTTGTTAAACACTTACCAAATGTCAAGTGAACTAAATTCCATAGTCAGGAGGCTTTTCTGATTGCAGGTCCCTGAACTGCAAGTTAAACTCATTGATGCTTAAGAAGCAACCTGCCTTTCCCTCTCAATGCTGAGCGTGGGACTCAGGTGTGACTGAGGCTGGAGATGTTGAGTGATGGAAATGATGTAATTGTCACCCACTGACTGCTTAGCCACAGTCAGTTCTGGGAGCATTGGTTTAAGGATTTTGGTTTACTTGCATGCAAAGTATCCATAGAAACCCAGAATCATGGACTTGCATATCTGGATAGGAATCTAGATGTCAGGTCACCTCTCTTCATGCAGAAACATTCATCTTTGTCTTGGTTTTCTGCTAAAATCCTTCATTAGCCCCTGTCTACAGTGCTACAGCTTCCATAAAGTCTTCCCAATACCCAGAAGGAGATGGGCTCATCCCCTCTTCTGTGTCTTCATTGCATTACCCCATTTTTGATATGTCTACAGACAAAAAAGCAAGTAAATGCCAGTTCTTGGAGGATTCTTATAAACTCAGTATGATTACTTTATTTGATAGGATAGAAAACTTAGGCCCAAGGGGACAATTAGAATGTTAAGGACACCTCCACTCATATGCTTATCACAGCAGTGTTCACAATAACAAAGACATGGAATCAACCCAGGTGCCCATCAGTAGTGGGTTGGATAAAGAAAATGTGGTACGTATACACCATAGAATACTACATAGCTATAAAAAGAATGAAATCATGTTTGTTTTTTTGTTTGTTTGCTTGTTTTTTGCAGCAATATGAATGCAGCTGGAAGCTATTATCCTAAGTGAATTAATGCAGAAACAGAAAACCAAATAGCAGGCTGGGCGCAGTGGCTCATGCCTGTAATCTCAGCACTTTGGGAGGCAAAGGCGGGTGGATCACGAGGTCAGGAGATCGAGACTATCCTGGCCAGCATGGTGAAACCCTGTTTCTACTAAAGTACAAAAGAAGTTGGCCAGGCGTGGTGGCCTGTAGTCCCAGCTACTCAGGAGGGTGAGGCAGGGGAATCACTTGAACCCAGGAGGTGGAGATTGCAGTGAGCCACTGCACTCCAGCCTGGGTGACAGAATGAGACTCTGTCTCAAAAAAAAAATTAATATAATGGATTTACATATTTTAATTGTGTTTTATGAATTGTGAACATAATGTAATTAAGAGACTTTTCAGAAGGTGTGATTAATGAACAGGGTGGCTCGACATGTGGCAGCAGACACCACACCAAGTGGACTCGGGTGAGAGGAGTCCAGCCCCTTGGCTGACCGCCCAGGACAGAGCGTTTAAGACACTATTCACCGGGACAAGTGATCAGAGCTTCATGACGCTGTGTGGCAGCCACATGGCAGGAACAAGGGATGGGGAGCAAGTCAGGCCAGCAAGAGGCCAAGTGCAATGTCTGAGTGAGTGTGCAGGCCTGTGTGCCACAAAACACCCTTGCTTTCTGCCTCTGCAGCCTCCCACATCTGCCTCCCATCACCTTCCCCGCTGCTGCTGCCTTAGTTTCCAAGCCCATTAACTCTTTATTTTTTTATATATTTTTTTATTTTGAGCTGGATTCTCACTCTGTCACCCAGGCTGGAGTGCATTGGTGTGATCTCAGCTTACTGTAACCTCCGCCTCCCAGGTTCAAGCGATTCTCCTGTCTCAGCCTCCCAAGTAGCTGGGACTACAGGCACACACCAACATGCCTGGCTTGTTGTATTTTTAGTAGAGACCGAGTTTTGCCATGTTGGCCAGGCTCATCTCGAACTCCTGACCTCAGGTGATCTGCTGCCTTAGCCTCCCAAAGTGAACTCTTTTATTTTTTATTTTTTTTTATTTTCAAATGGAGTCTCACTCTGTCATCCAGGCTGGAGTGCAGTGGCGCGATCTCGGCTCACTGCAAGCTCCGCCTCCGAGGTTCACACCATTCTCCTGCCTCAGCCTGCCAAGTAGCTGGGACTACAGGCACCAGCCACCAAGCCCAGCTAATTTTTTTTGTATTTTTAATAGAGATGGGGTTTCGCCATGTTAGCCAGGATGGTCTCGGTCTCCTAACCTCGTGATCCACCCACCTCGGCCTCCCAAAGTGCTGAGATTACAGGCGTGTGCCACCGTGCCCAGGCTTGTTTTATTTTTAACAGTAGAAAAAAATAATAATAATAACATAAAATGTACCATCTTAACCATTTCTAGTGTTAAGTGTATTCACATTGTTGTGACACAGATCTCCAGGAATTTTACATCTTGCAACTCTAAAACACTCTACCCATTAAACAGCCAACTCTCTTTTTTTCTCCTTGCCCCAGCCCTTGGCAAGTATCATTCTACTTTCTGGCTCTATACATTTGAGTTCTCTAAGTACCTCGTCTAGGTGGAATCATACAGTCTTTGTCTTTTTGTGATGGGCTTATTTCATTTAGTATAATGTCCAAGAGATTCATCTATATTGTGGAATGTGACAAGACTCCCTCCTCTGCCTTTTTTTTTTTTTTTTTTTTAAGGTCAGGGTCTCACAGTTTTGCCCAGGCTGGGGTGCAGTGGCACGATCATAGCTCATTGCAGCCTTGAACTTCTGGACTTAAGCAACCCTCCAGCCTCAGCCTCCCAAGTAGCTGGGACCACAGGTGCATGCCACAATGCCCAGATTCTCATTTTTTTTCTCTCTTGAGACAGACTCTTGCTATGCTCCCAGGCCTGGAGTGCAGGGGCACATGGCTCACTGCTGCCTCAACCTCCCTGGCTCAAGCAATTCTCCCATCTCGGCCTCCTGAGTAGTTGGGACTACAGGCATACATCATCACACCTAGCTAATTTAAAAAATATATATTTGTAGAGACTGATCTAGAACTCTTGGACTCAAACAATTCTCCCGTCTCGACCTCCCAAAGTGCTGGGATTATAGGCATGAGACACCATGCCCAGGAGATTCCCTTCCCTCTTAAGGTTGAATAATATTTCGATGCATGTATATTCTATATTTCTTCCATTCCTCTCATGATGGACACTTGACAATTTCATTAACTCTTTCTGTTGTACTGATGCCTCTCAACTGGTCTTTCCAGCTCCAATCTCAGGAATCCTTAGACTCACCTCTTGATAACGCACAGGTGGGGTCTTCCTAAGATGATAGATAGGTCACTGTCCTGCTGAAAGCCTATTGATTTTGGATATTTGTGATTCCATAGTCAGGTTTACGGCACTCTCATGGCCTGGCTATAGGTTGGTGCAAAAGTGATTGTGGTTTCACCTTTGAAAATAATGACAAAGCCAGATGCGGTGGCCCATGCCTGTAATCCCAGCACTATAGGAGGCCGAAGTGGGTGGATCACCTTAGGTCAGAAGTTTGAGGCCAGCCTGGCCAGCATGGGCAACATAGCAAGACCCTGTCACTACAAAAAAATAAAAATTAGCCAGGTGTGGTGGGGCATGCATGTAGTCCCAGCTACTCAGGAGACTGAGGTGGGAGGAACTCTTGAACCCAAAAGTTTGAGGCTGCAGTGAGCTAGGATTGTGCCATTGCACTCCAGCTTGGGCAACAGAGAGACCTTGTCTTTAAAAAAAAAAAAAAGAAAAGAGAAATAAATTGCCAACCCCTTCTCTAGGCCATCTCTCTTGTGTTGAAATTCACTTTAAAACTTCCTAGCTTGGCCGGGCGTGGTGGCTCACCCCTGAAATCCCAGCACTTTGGGAGGGTGAGACAGGCGGATCACCTGAGGTCGGGAGTTCAAGACCAGCCTAACCAACATGGAGAAACCCCGTCTCTACTAAAAATACAAAATTAGCCGGGCATGGTGGCCCATGCCTGTAATCCCAGCTACTTGGGAGGCTGAGGCCAGAGAATCGCTTGAACCCGGGAGGTGGAGGTTGCAGTAAGCTGAGATCAAGCCATTACACTCCAGCCTGGGCAACAAGAGAGAAACTCTGTCTCAAAAAAAACAAACAAAAACAAAAAACTTCCTAGCTGTGACCTTGTGTAAGTAATTCAACTTCTCTGTCACTTGTCTAAAAGGGGATAATAACAACAACCAACTTTACAACTTCATTTTGAAGATTAATTCATACAAAGCTTTTGGCATACAGATGCCATGATGGCCACCAAGGCAATAGAAGTGTCCATGTCAGATTGGCAGACCCAGTGCAATCCTCAGTGGTGGCTACAGCCCAGATTTCTCTTCCCTCGAAGGTGGCAAGTGCTAAGAGTGTGGGCTTTGGAGTTTAAAACTTGTGAGTCCCAATTTAAAATTACTCCTACTTCGGGCCGGGTGCAGTGGCTCAAGCCTGTAATCCCAGCACTTTAGGAGGCCGAGGCGGGTGGATCACAAGGTCAGGAGATCGAGACCATCCTGGCTAACACAGTGAAACCCCGTCTCTACTAAAAATACAAAAAAATTAGCTGGGCATGGTGGCGGGCACCTGTGGTCCCAGCTGCTCGGGAGGCTGAGGCAGGAGAATGGCATGAACCTGGGAGGCGGAGCTTGCAGTGAGGCGAGATTGCGCCACTGCACTCTAGGCTGGGCGACAGAGCAAGACTCCGTCTCAAAAAAAATAAAAATAAATAAAAATAAAAATTAAAAAATACAATAAAATAAAATCACTCCTACTTCTAACTTGAACTTGAGACCTTGATTTTCTGTGTGTAGAATGATGAAAATAATACATGCCTTTCAGGTTTATTGTGAGGACTATAAGCAGTAAGCATTTTATTTTATTTTATTTTTTGAGACAGAGTCTTGCTCTGTCACCCAGGCTGCAGTGCAGTGGTGTAATCTGGGCTCACTGCAGCCTCCCCCTCCTGGGTTCAAGCAATCTCCTGCCTCAGCCTCCTGAGTAGCTGGGATTACAGGCACCCACCACCACGCCTGGCTAATTTTTGTATTTTTAGTAGAGATGGAGTTTCGCCATGTTGGCCAGGCTAGTCTTGAACTCCTGGCCTCAAGTGATCCACCTGCCTTGGACTCCCAAAGTACTGGGATTACAGGCATGACCCACTGCGGCAGGCCAGTAGTAAGCACTTTAATGATGATTTATGGGTTTAAAACATGCTGCACACAAAAGCAGAAAACAGACACTCAGGAAAGGGCAGTTTCCTCTCTCCTTTCCGCCAGTCTGTCTACTTTCTTTTTTTTTTTTTTTGAGATGGAGTCTCACTCTGTCACCCAGGCTGGAGTGCAGTGGTGCAATCTCAGCTCACTGCAGCCTCCACCTCCCAGGCTCAAGCGATTCTCCTGCCTCAGCCTCCCGAGTAGCTGGGACTACAGGTGCCCGGCACCACGCCCAGCTAATTTTTTGTATTTTTAGTAGAGACGGGATTTCACCGTGTTAGCCAGGATGATCTTGATCTCCTTTTCTAAACAAGTGGAGTTCCTTTTTTCTTTTTCTTTTTTTTGAGACAGGGTCTTACTCTGCCACCTAGACTGGGATGCAATGGCATGATCACGGCTCACTGCAGCCTTGACATTTCCTGGCTCAAGTGATCCTCCTGCCTCAGCCTCCCAAATAGCTGAGACTACAGGCATGCACCAACACATCAGGCTATTTTTTTTTTCTTTTTTCCTGTTTTGTTTTGGCTTTTTTTGAGGTGGAGTCTCACTCTATTGCCCATGCTGGAGTGCAGTGGTGTGATCTCAGCTCACTGCAGCCTCTGCCTCCTGGGTTCAAGTGATTCTCATGCCTCAGCCTTTTGACTAGCTGGGATTACAGGTGCCCACCACCATGCACAGCTAATGTTTTTGTAATTTTAGTAGAGATTTGATTTCGCCATGTTGACCAGGCTGGTCTTGAACTCCTGACCTCAGGTGACCCACCTGCTTCAGCCTCCCAAAGTGCTGGGATTAAAGGCATGAGCCCCTGCACCCGGCCACATTCTTTAAGCTATTATTAAGTATACACTTAAGTTATTACTGACTATAGTCACCCTATTGTGCTATCAAATACTAGGCCTTATTCATTCTTCCTATTTTTTTTTTTTTTTTTTGGTAACCATTAACTATTTCCTCTTGCATCCAGCCAAACTTATTTTTGGAAGCTTCATCCTACAATATATAAAAATGTATCCATATCCTGCAATAAACAGACACACACACACACACACACATGCACACACACACACGTGTATGTATGTATGTCAGTGGGTTATAGTTGGTTAGTTTGTCACCTTAAGATCTGTAAATAAGAACCGGGCATGGTTGCTCACACCTGTAATCCCAGCACTTTGGGTGGCCAAGGCGGGCAGATCACCTGAGGTCGAGAATTTGAGACCAGCCTGACCAACATGGAGAAACCCCATCTGTACTAAAAATACAAAATTAGCCGGGCATGGTGGCGCATGCCTGTAATCCCAGCTACTCAGCAGGCTGAGGCAGGAGAATCGCTTCAACCCGGGAGGTGGAGGTTGCAGTGAGCCAAGATTGCACCACTGCACTCCACCCTGGGCAATAGCAAGAGCAAAACTCCGTCTCAGAAAAAAAAAAGAGGCCGGGCGCGGTGGCTCACGCTTGTAATCCCAGCACTTTGGGAGGCCGAGGCGGGTGGATCACGAGGTCAGGAGATCGAGACCACGGTGAAACCCCGTCTCTACTAAAAATACACAAAATTAGCCAGGCGTGGTGGCGGGTGCCTGTAGTCCCAGCTACTTAGAGAGGCTGAGGCAGGAGAATGGCGTGAACCCGGGAGGCGGAGCTTGCAGTGAGCCGAGATTGCGCCACTGCACTCCAGCCTGGGTGAGAGAGCGAGACTCCGTCTCAAAAAAAAAAAAAAGAAAAGAAAAGAAAGAAATCTGTAAACATTTAATTGGATATGTATTGATGTTTGGCTTTGTAGTTTTCTTCCCCCATTTTGGGACCATTTGGGAACCTCTGTCTCAGGTGCAGCTATGAAGCTCTATGGGGTTGTTTGTTTTTTGCCAAAGCATTCTGGTGAAATATTTCTCAACATGAGCCTCTATGCTTTTCCATATATTTAATGTGATAGCTCAGGATGTCTGCGCAAGTGATGTCACTCCTTGGTACTTTCCTCCTTCATACATCTGTGTGCCTGAGGCACACAGTCTCCCTCCTGAGCTGCTCCCATCGGCATCAGCCGATCGCCGGGCCTGTGGCACAGCTAGCTGTCTTCTGAGCTCCTCTTTCACCATCACCCTGGTGAAAGTGTTCATCTCTCTCTGATGTTAGATTCTTTGTTTTGGGAATCCCAGACCTTCCACTTTCTTAATGCACTCCCTCATTTTGACAAAACAACATCATATAGGGGAATTCTCTCTCCTTCTTCTTTTTTTTTTTTTAGAGATGAGATCTTGCTGTGTGGCCCAGGCTGGTTTCGAACTCCTGGATTCAAGCGATCTGCCCACCTTGGTCATATAGGGAAGTCTTGAGAAATGTGCTTGAAAGTGTGAAAAGTCTGTTCGTTTTATGTTTAGGTGTCTTTTTTGTTCTCAATAAGACAGATTTGTGTCCTTATACACACAGACACAAGAGGTCTTCACCCTCTCCCTTCCCAACACACAAATTAACAGGTTTGTTTTATAAATGTGGAATAATAGACACTGGAGACTTAAAAAGGTGGGAGGGTGTGTGGGGGGGAGTAAGCATTGAAAAAACAACTTATTAGTATTATTTGGGTACCTTTTTTTTTTTTTTGAGATGGAATCTTGCTCTGTCACCAGGCTGGAGTGCAGATCTCAACTCACTGCAACCTCCGACTCCCTGGTTCAAGTGATTCTCTTGCCTCAGCCTCCTGAGTAGCTGGGATTACAGGCACGTGCCACCATGCCCAGCTAATTTTTGTATTTTTAGTAGAGACGGGGTTTCACCATGTTGGCCAGGATGGACTCCATCTCCTGACCTCGTGATCCGCCCACCTCGGCCTCCCAAAGTGCTGGGATTACAGGCGTGAGCCACTGAGCTTGGCCTAGGTACTATTACTAACAGTACCCAAATTACTATTTTGCCAATGGCTGCATTAAAAGTCCAGACTTCATCACTATGTAATATACACATGTAAGAAACCTGCACTTATATCCCTTAAACATATAAACATTTTTAAAAATTACTAGGTGCCCTATGAATATGTACAATTACTATTTTTCAATTAAAAAAATATATATAGGCCAGGTGAGGTGGCTCATGGCTGCAATCCCAGCACTTTGGGAGGCCGAGGCGGGCAGATCACTTGAGGTCAGGAGTTCAAGACCAGCCTGACCAACATGGTGAAACCCTGTCTCTACTAAAAATATAAAAATTAGCCGAGCACAGTGGCTCCCAACAGTAATCCCAGCTACTTGGGAGGCTGAGGCAGGAAAACTGCTTGAACCCAGGAGGCAGAGGTTGCAGTGAGCTGAGGTTGTGCCATTGCACTCTAGCCTGGGCGACAAAGCGAGACTCTGTCTCCAAAAAAAAAAGAAAATAAAAAATACGCCCTCCCCAAAAGAGTTTTGTTTTACAAAATGACAGTTTCTTTTTTCTTTTTTTCTTTTTTTCTTTTTTTTTTTTTTTTGTGACGGAGTCTTACTCTGTCACCCAGGCTGGAGTGCAATTGTGTGATCTCAGCTCACTGCAACCTCTGCCTCCCAGGTTCAAGCGATTCTCCTGCCTCAGCCTCCTGAGTAGTTGGGATTATAGGTGCATGCCACCACACCCAGCTAATTTTTTGTATTTTTAGTAGAGATGGGGTTTCACCATGTTAGCCAGGATGGTCTCAATCTCCTGACCTCATGATCAGCCCACCTTGGCCTCCCAAAGTGCTGGGATTACAGGTATGAGCCACCACACCCAGCCAAAATGACAGGTTTGATCTTGGAGACTATTTACATTTTTCTTGAAACAATCTAATTTGCCTCAAGGCAATGTACATGACTTTGACTGTTGTAAGGTGTATACCACTAAAGGTACGGGAAATACAGCAGAAAAATTAGCGTTATAGAGTGAATTGTGTACCCCTGCACCAAAACTCAGATGTTGAAGCCTTAACCTGCAATGCAACTGTATTTGAAGATAAGGTCTTCAAGGAGGTAATTACATTTACATGAGGTCATGCGGGTAGAGCTCTAATCCAATAGGCCTAGTGTCCTTATAAGAAGAAAAAGAAGGCCAGGCCTGGTGGCTCACGCCTGTAATCCCAGCACTTTGGGAGGTGGAGGCGGGCAGATCACCTGAGGTCAGGAGTTCGAGACCAGCCTGGCAAACATGGTGAAACCCTGTCTCCACTAAACATACAAAAATTGGCTGGGCATAGTGGCATATACCTGTAATCCCAGCTACTCAGGAGGCTGAGGCACAAGAATCACTTGATCCCAGGAGGCAGAGGTTTCAGTGAGCTGACATTCCACCACTGCACTCCAGCCTGGGTGACAAAGTGAGAGTCCTTCTCGAAAAAGAAAGAAGAAGAAGAAGAAGAGACACCAGGTACCAGGGACGTGGACAGACAGAAAAGGCCATCTGAGAACACAACCTGCAAGCCAAGAAAAGAGGCCTTGGGAGAAAGCACACAAATAAGTGTTATAGAGTGATTTGTGTCCCCCACCCCAAGATTCAGATGTTGGAGCTTAACCTGCAAGGTGATTGTATTTGGAGATAAGGGTTTTTTTTCTTTTTTCTTTTTTTGAGACAATATTTCACACCAGTCACCCAGGCTGGGGTGCAGTGACACCATCTCAGCTGACTTCAGTCTCCATCTCCCAGGCTCATGCCATCCTCCTGCCTCACCCTCCCAAGTAGCTGGGACTACAGGCACACACCACTGTGCCGGGCTAATTTTTGTGTTTTTTTGTAGAGATGGGGTTTGCCATGTTGGCTAGGCTGGCCTTGAACTCCTGACCTGAAGTGATCTGCCCACTCAGCCTCCCAAAGTGCTGGGATTACAGGCATGAGACACTGGCTCCCCACCAACATAAGTTCTTCAAGGAGGTAATTAAGTTTACATGAGGTCATAAGGGTAGAGCTCTAATCTTATAAGGGTGTGGTGTCCTCATAAGAAGAAGGGGCTGGGTGCAGTGGCTCACGCCAGTAATTCCAGCATTTTGGGAGGCTGAAGTGGGTGGATCACCTGAGGTCGGGAATTCGAGAGCAGCCTGACCAACATGGAGAAACCCTGTCTATACTAAAAATACAAAAGTAGCCGGGCATGGTGGTACATGCCTGTAATCCCAGCTACCTGGGAGTCTGAGGCATGAGAATCACTTGAACCCAGGAGGTGATGGTTGAGGTGAGCCAAGATTGCGCCATTGCACTCCAGCCTGGGCAATGAGAGTGAAACTCCATCTCAAAAACAAAAAAGGAAGAGACACCAGGGACATGCACACGGAGCAAAGTCCATCTGAGGACAGTCTGCAAGCTGAAGAAATAGGCCTTGGGAAAAAGCAACCCTACTTGCACCTTGTTATCAGACTTCCAGCCTTCAGAGCTGGGAGAAATACATTTCTGTTGTGTAAACCACCCAGTCGGTGGTATTTTGTTATGGCTGTCCTAGCAGAGTAATACAATGAGTATTTTAAGATTTGTAATCTCACTCTGTGGTAGTATGTGTTCAATACACATCTTAACTGAGAGAAGTTCACTGAAATAGTTAAAAAAAAAATTAGGGCCTTGTGATGGTTCACATCTGTAAACCCAGTGCTTTGGAAGGCTGAGGCAGGAGGATTCCTTGAGCCCAGCTGGGAGTTTGAGACCAGCCTGGACAACATAGCGAGACCCCGTCTCTACAAAAATATAATCAAATTAGCCAGGTGTGGTGGTGAGTGCCTGTAGTCTCAGCTACTCAGGAGGCTGATGTGGGAGGATTGCTTGAACCCAGGAGGCAGTGAGTTGTGGTGGCATGCCATTGCACTCCAGTCTGGGCAACAGAGCAAGGCTCTGTCTCAATCAATCAATCAATCAATCAATCAGGGGAACCAACTAAGAGAAATATCTCCAAGAATGATCAGGACCAGCTGAACAGCTCAGAAGCATGCTCCTCTAAACTCTTGCCTCCCTTGTAGCTGCACAGCTCCCTGGGGTCTTCTAACCCACAGATCTCACCTGCCTGTCTGGATCTGCTGGGTGAGTGTTCTTCGTGCCGGTGGGTTGGAGCGTTTGTGTCTTCTGCTGTGATGGAGTGATTTGGGAGCTATGGAATGCTCACATGTCATTGATTTGTCATTTGAAAGTTAAATCACAGACCTGGATGGTGGCCAGGAGTTGGGAATGGCTCGCTCCTCTTCTACCTTTCATTTTATGCACCTGTATATTGACTGATAAGTTGCAGTGCTCCTTGCTGCATTTCACAAATAATCCGGCAAATCCTTGAGATTTATTTTAACGATTGATTAGAAAAGTCAATATCGTACATTAAAGATTTAAAAAAGAAATATTTGGAATCTACCTAAGTATCTGTTATCGTAAAGACAGTCTAGACTCCTCCAAATTTATATGCTACAGACAGGAAGGGAAGGAAAATTTCTTTTTATACATTGCACAGACTATATAACAGAAAGAACATGAACTGGCCTCCCAAAGACATTAATTCTACCCTGTATCTATCTACTGGTCGATGGTGTGACCTTGATCAATTTGTTTAACCTCCCCAAACCCCAATTTGGTTTTTTTTTTTATTATACTAAAAAACACATACGGCTTCATGATTCCTCAAGGATCTAGAACCAGAAATACCATTTGACCCAGCAATCCCATTACTGGGTATATATCCAGAGGATTATAAATCATTCTACTATAAAGACACATGCACATGTATGTTTAATGCGGCACTATTTACAATAGCAAAGACTTGGGACCAACCCAAATGCCCATCAATGATAAACTGGATAAAGAAAATGTGGCACATATACACCATGGAGTACTATGCAGCCATAAAAACGAATGAGTTCCTGTCCTTTGCGGGGACGTGGATGAAGCTGGAAGCCATCATCCTCAGCAAACTAACACAGGAACGGAAAACCAACACCACATGTTCTCACTCATAAGTGGGAGTTGAACAATGAGAACACATGGACACTGGGAGGGGAACATCACACACTGGAGCCTGTCAGGGGATTGGGGGGCAAGAGCATTAGGACAACACCTAATGCATGGGGGGCTTAAAACCTAGACGATGGGTTGATAGGTGTAGGAAACCAGCATGCCACATGTATATCTATCTAACAAACCTGCACGTTCTGCACATGTATCCCAGAACTTAAAGTAAAATAATAAAAAAAAACCACATAACAAAACTTATCTTCACCATTTTTAAGTGTATAGTAGCATTAACTATAAGCATGGTATTACGCAAAAATTCCTGGACATTTTTTATCCTGCAAAACTGAAACTCTAAACCCATTGAACAACTCTTTTTTTCACTCCTGCTGTCTACCTCTGGCAACCGCCCTTCTACTTTTCATTTCCAAAAAGCTGGACTATTTTTTGTCATTATTAATAAGACCCATCTACAAAAGAGAGACATCATTTTAAACTTTCCTGCCTCCAGTCTTTGCTATAAGACAATGGTGAGTCAAGGTCAATGAAAGTGCTTTGGAAGTAAAATCCCTCTTCAAGTGCCAGGGGTCATTTTAAACATGAGCCAGCCTCACCAAGATAGGTAAGGATGATCCTGATGTAAATCTGGCATTAGGCTTAAAAAGTCTAACAGTCAATCCTGGTGTGGTGGCTCATGCCTGTAATCCCAGCACTTTGGGAGGCCAAGGGGGGCGCATCACCTGAGGTCAGGAATTCGAGACCATCCTGGCTAACACAGTGAAACCCCACCTCTTCTAAAAATATAAAAAATTAGCCGGGCATGGTGGCACATGCCTGTAGTCCCAGCTACTAGGGAGACCGAGGCAGGAGAATCACTTGAAACCAGGAGGCGGGGGTTGTGGTGAGCCGAGATCGTGCCACTGCACTCCAGCCTGGGCAACAAGCAAAACCCCATCTCAAAAAAATAAAAAAAAAAATTAAAAAAATAAAATAAGTCTAACAGTCTGGTTATTTGGGGATGTGCAGAATTTCTGATTGTGTTTGTACACTCACAATTTTGAGGAGAACTGGAAAAATAGATTGAAAGGTTGTATTTCAGGGAAACCTCTTGTTTTAAATATAGATAAGCAAATGTTAAGTTGAAAATTATTCTGGCTGGGGCTGGGCACAGTGGCTCATGCCTGTAATCCCAGCACTTTGGGAAGCCAAGACAGGCGGATCACTTGAGGTCAGGAATTTGAGACCAGCCTGGCCAACATGGTGAAACCCCATCACTACCAAATGTGTATGGTGAAACCCCATCTCTACTAAAAATACAAAAATTAGCCAGGTGTGGTGGCGCCTTCCTGTAGTCCCAGCTACGCAGGAAGCTGAGGTGGGAGAATCACTGGCACCTGGGAGGTGGAGGCTTCAGTGAGCCGCAGTCGCGCCACTGCACTCCAGCCTGGGGGACAGAGCAAGACTCTGTCTCAAAAAATAAAAGAAAAAAAAAAGAAAATTGACTTCATCTTTCATCATCTTTGTTTATCCTGGCTCAGTCCTTATTATATTGCAATCATTGGAGTTTGACGTTTGTCATCTGTCACCTTGATGAGCTGATTCCCAAAAACCGTGAGTATGCCTTGGTGAACACAGGAAGAAAATGCTTCAACTTTGAATTCCAGTTATTCTTATTGTTCATTCTTTTTTTTGGCGGGGGGAGGGAAATAGAGTCTCTCTCTGTTGCCAGGCTAAAGTGCAGTGGCACGATCTCTGCTCACTGCAACCTCTGCCTCCCAGGTTCAAGCGATTCTCCTGCCTCAGCTTCCCGAGTAGCTGGGATTACAGATGCCTGCCATCATGTTCGGCTCATTTTTGTGTTTTTAATAGAGACAGGGTTTCACCATGTTGGCCAGGATGGTCTCCATCTCTTGACTTCGTGATCTGTCCTCGACCTCCCAAAGTGCTGGGGTTACAGGCGTGAGCCACTGCACCCAACCCATGGTTCATTCTTTAAAATTCTTCAATTTTTGTCTCAAAAAAAAATCACTATCAGTCACTCCTTGATATAACTGGAAATCTGAGATAATATAACAGCTGTGGCACTGCTATGGACCAGAGAAGGGACAGGAGGCTTCCCTAAGGGCAGCTGTAGTTCAGTAATCCATTAATAAAAGTCTCCCTTCTAAAGTCTCCGCCTTTTTTTTTTTTTTTTTTAAGACAGAGTCTCACTCTGTCACCAAGGCTGGAAGTGCAGTGGCGTGATGTCTACTCAACTGCAGCCTCCACCTCCCAGCTTCAAGTGATTCTCCTGCCTTAGCCTCCCAAGTAGCTGGGACTATAGGCATGCGCCACCACGCCCAGCTAATTTTTGTATTTTTTTTTTTTTTAGCAGAGTTGGGGTTTCACCATGTTGGCCAAGCTGGTCTCGAACTCCTGACCTCAAGTGATCCTTCCACTTCACACTCCCAAAGTGCTGGGATTACAGGCATGAGCACCATGTCCAGCCAAAAGTCTCCTTGAGTCTAAATTGCTTCAAATGCATAGAAGCTCCCACAAAGTTGAAATATAACATATAGCAAAGTAAGTCATAGGGGCTATGTAGGAATTAATGTTTCAATAAATGCAGACATTTATGTACAGACAGGTGATGTTATAGATACTAAAGCTAGAACAGATGATGACCTAAATCTATTTTGCTGAGCAAAGGGTATCGAAGGGCAAAAGACATCAATTAAGAAAATCATTCATGTCAATATTTAACTCTGATGTGACTTTCAGTTGCATTCCAACAGACATTACCAGAATACTTGATAATACTGGTCTCAAACTCCTGACCTCAGGTGATCTGCCCACCTCAGCCTCCCAAAGTGGTGGGATTACAGGCATGAGCCACTGTGCCCAGCCTAATTTTTGTATTTTTAGTAGAGACATGGTGTCACCATGTTGGTCAGGCTGGTCTTGAACTCCTGACCTCGTGATCCACCTGCCTCAGCCTCCCAAAGTGCTGGGATTACAAGCGCAAGCCACCACACCCAGCCTTATATGTGTTTTTCTAAATGCACTTAGAAATCAGTGGGTAGGGCTTGGCTTCTTTAGGAAACCATTCCAGAACTCTACTCTGCCCATGGACCCAGAAAAACACAAGATGAGGACAAACAGGGAAAGCTTAGGTTTTCCCTGGAGAAAGAGAAAGGCAGAAACGGGACCAGACAACCAGCCAGACAAGACCATGTGTAAAGGCCAAAAGAACCACACAGGCCACGCTTTTAATTCTAGCACTTTGGGAGGCCGAGGTGGAAAATCACTTGAGGCCCAGAGCTTGAGAACAGCCTGGGCAACATAGCAAGACCCCATCTCTACAAAAAAAATTTTTAAAGGCTGGGTATAGTAGCTCAAACCTATGATTCCAACAGTTTGGGAGGCAGAGGTGGGAAAATTGATCACTTGAGCCCACACATTCAAGACCAGTCTGGGCAACATAGTGAGACTCTATGTGTGTGTGTGTGTGTGTGTGTGTGTATATATATATATATATATATATATTTTATATTAGGCATGGTGGCCTACTTCTGTAGCCCCAACTACTTAGGAAGCTGAGGCAAGGGGATCCCTTGAGCCCAGAAGGTTGATGCTGCAGTGACTCCATGCCACTGCACTCCAGCCTGGGTGACAAAGCAAGACTGTGTCTGTCTCTTAAAATAAAATTTTTTAAATTAGCTGGGCATGGTGGCATGCACCTGTAGTCCCCACTACTAAGAAGGCTAAGGTGAGAGGGCCACTTGACCCCAGGAGTTTGAGGCTGCAGTGAGCCATGATTATACCACTGTACTCCAACCTGGGCAACAGAATGAGACTCTGACTCTAAAAAATAATAATAGTCCAGGTGCAGTGGCTCATGCCTGTAATCCCACCAGCACTTCAGGAGGCTGAGGCAGGTGGATCACTTGAGGTCAAGAGTTCGAGACCAGCCTGGCCAACATGGCGAAACCTGTCTCTACTAAAAATACAAAAATTAGCCAGGTGTGGTGGGGGGGCGCCTGTAATCCCAGCTACTCCGGAGGCTGAGGAAGGAGAATCGCATGAACCTGGGAGGCAGAAGTTGCAGTGAGCTGAGATCGTGCCACTGCACTCCAGCCTGGGCGACAGAGCGAGACTTCATCTCAAAAAAATAAATAAAATTTTGCCAGGTGCAGTGGCTCACACCTGTGATCCCAGCACCTTGGGAGGCCTAGGCAGGCAGATCACCTGAGGTCAGGAATTCGAGACCAGCCTGACCAACATGGCGAAACCCCGTCTCTACTAAAAATACAAAAACTACCCTGGTACAGTGGTGGGCACCTGAAATCCCAACTACTTGGGAGGCTGAGGCAGGAGACTCGCTTGAACCCGGGAGGTAGAAGTTGCAGTGAGCCGAGATTGTACCATTGCACTAAAGCCTGGGAAACAGAGTGAAACTCTGCCTCAAATAAATAAAAAAATAAATAAATACAATTAAAAATAATAAAATTAAAAAATAAAAATGAAAATAAATAAACCACCCAGAGGGTGCTCTAAAGCAATAGTTAGATGCTGTCAGGAAGATGGGCCCCCCAACACTGGTGCTGAAATAAACCTGAAGCATGGGCTCCTCTTACCTTAAGCTGGGGGTCAGGTGTGGAGGGTGCTCTGCTATGAGTCTCTGCACCTGCTCCCTGGAGGGCTGGATGAGGGCTAAGTGATCCGTGAGAGCAGCTTTGAAAGGCACTGCCCCATCCTAGGACATGCTCACCATGTCCTAGGAAGGAGACCCAACAGTCAGGCCAGCCAGGTCTGCTGCCCTCAAGGTTAACCTGCCTTACTGCTTCAGGTCTACACAACATCCACCAAAAGGAAGATGCTACCAAGAGCCCCACTGTGCAACAGACAGGCTTTGCTGCTATGAGAGCAAGGCCTTGGAATAAACTTTTGAAAGTTTGCTTGAAAATAACATTAACAGGCCAGGTGCAGTGACTCATGCCTATAATCCCAAAACTTTAGGAAGCTGAGGTGGGCAGATCACCTGAAGCCAGGAGTTGGAGACCAGCCTGGCCAACATGGGGAAACCCCATCTCTACTAAAAAGAGGCAAAAATTAGCCAGGTATGGTGGTGCGTGCCTATAATCCCAGCTACTTGGGAGGCTGAGGCAGGAGAATTGCCAGAACCCAGGAGGTGGAGGTTGCAATGAGCCAAGATCTCGCCACTGCACCCCAGCCTGGACAACAAAGTGAGACTCCATCTCAAAAAAAGTCACACAGCCTATCCATAGGTAGTTTTCTTGAAAACCATGAGCCATCATAAATCAAGAAAGGACCAAAGCCTAAACGTTATTCCATGAAAGGCAGTTGAAAATAAAATAGTGGCAGGGCACGGTGGCTCATGCCTGTAATCCCAGCACTTTGGGAGGCCGAGGCAGACAGATCACGAGGTCAGGAGTTCAAGACCAGCCTGGCAACATGGTGAAACCTCATCTCTACTAACGATACAAAAATTAGCCGGGTGTGGTGGAGCGCGCCTGTGATCCCAGCTACTCAGAAGAATTGCTTGAATCCAGGATGCAGAGGTTGCAGTGAGCCAAGATTGCACTGCTGCACTCAGCCTGGGCAACAGAGCGAGACTGTCTCAGAGGAAAAAATTAAACAGTTCGGGTGAGGCGGCCCATGCCTGTAATTCCAGCACTTTGGGAGGCAGAAGCGGGCAGATCACCTGAACCCAGGAGTTCAAGACAAGCCTTGCCAACATGGCAAAACCCCATCTCTACTAAAAATACAAAAATTATCCAGGGATGATGGTGTGTGCCTGTGCTCCCATTACTTGGGGGGCTGAGGTGGAAGGATCGCTTGAGCCCAGAAGGTCAAGGCTGCAGTGAACTGAGATTATGCCACTGCACTCCAGCCTAGGTGACAGAGTGAAACCCAGTCTAAATAAATAAATAAATAAATTACTCCATTTAGCCCAGGTGCAGTTGCTCATGCCTGTAATCCCAGTACTTTGGGAGGTCGAGGCAGGCAGATCATTTAAGACCAGGAGTTAGAGACCAGCCTGGTAAACATGGTGAAACCCCGTCTCTACAAAAAAATAATAATAATAATAATAATACAAAAATTAGCCAGGCACAGCTGTGATCCCAGCTACTCAGGAGACTGATCCCAGCTACTGGGGAAGCTGAAACATGAGAATCACTTGGACCCGGGAGGCAGAGGTTGCAGTGAGCCGAGATTTGCTTCACTGCACTCCAGCCTGGGCGACAGTGAGACTCTCTCTAAACAAACAAAAACAAAAGATATTAATTTAATCAGTCAACAATGACATCTTGAAATTGAGAACTTCTCCTTACTGTTTGCTCAGAAGTTATTTTTATTTATTTATTTTTTATTTATTTAGAGATGGAGTCTTGCTCTGTCACCCAAGCTGGAGTGCACTGATGCCATCTCGGCTCACTGCAATCTCTGCCTCCCAGGTTCAAGCGATTCTCCTGCCTCAGCCTCCTGAGTAGCTGGGATTACAGGTGCGCACCACCGCACCCGACTAATTTTTGTATTTTTAGTAGCAATGGGGTTTCACCATGTTGACTAGGCTGGCCTTGAAATCCTGACCTCAAGTGATCCATCCACCTCAGCCTCCCAAAGTATTGGGATTACAGGCGTGGGCCACTGCAGCAGGCCAAGCAGTTCTTTTCAATACAAAGACTATGTCACTACATTACTAAAGATTTGATAGGGGGTTAAAGAGGAATTTTTTTCATGCCAGCCCTTTTGTGGGCTAGCATATTTTGTACCAGCACTCTCGGCATTTAATATCACGGACTTATTCAAAATTCTGACTTGACTCTATATTTTCAGACTGACCTAACTGATTGAATTTAGCAGCAATGTTTCTAGACACCTGCACTGACTAAACGATTCCAGTCATCAGCTCTTTGGTTTCTCCTAGATCATAGGAATGATAGTGAGTGGTGAATCCTTTTACAGAAACCAGACTTTTACCTGACTTTTTCTAAGCTGGGCCACGGCTGTGATAAATCGGCTCCCAAGTGGACGGCCACAGTTGTATCATGCCACAGTGATAAAGGAGTCAAGGCCTGGTTCCAAGTCCAGCCTGCCACCTGTATGGCCTGTCTGAACTCTCGGGATTATTGGGAGGAACAAAGATTTGGAAACGGCTATTTTGCTCCCTCCTGGAGTCTTGCTTTCTGGGTCTCTACCTAGACTGGTGGAGCACGCCTGCAGTCCCAGAATTTTGGGAGGTGGAGGTGGGAAGATCGTTTCATCCCAGGAGTTCGAAAACTGCCTGGGCAACATAGCAAAACCCAGTCTTACAAATAAAATATTTTTAAAAATTAGTCGGGTGTGATGGCACGTGCCTGTAGTGCCAGCTACTAGGGAGGCTGAGGCAGAAGGATCATTTGAGCCCAGAAGTTGGGGCTGTAGTGAGCCGAGATCGCGCCACTGCACTCCAGCCTGGGCGACAGAGTGAGACCTTGTCTCTAAAAGAAATAGAGGCCAACCCTGCAGAACCGCGTCTGCAGCCCGGGCTTTGTGGCTTCTCTCCGACTCCCTCTCAATCGCAGACTCGCCCACTTTCCGCCCCGCGCGCCGGAAGTGGCCGAGTCCAGTCGGCCCCTGCGGGCCTCTCGCCGTCGCCATGGAAACGAAAGAGGCCAAGTAGCGCTGTGTCCTGACGCGCCGGCTCCAGTGGGCCCTGGTCAGACACGCGCAGCGGACAACGATGCTGAAGGCCAAGATCCTCTTCGTGGGGCCTTCCAAGGTGAGGCCCGGCCAGGAGCGGCAGAGGGAGCGGGGAGCGGGCTTCGGGGCCTGGGCGAGCGCAGGTCCCCACCCCTCTGGTCTGTGCCTTGCTCCCGGAGGCGGGAAGCCGGGCCCACCGCGCCCATCCCGGCTAGCGCCCCTGGCCTTTCCGTGAACTCCGTGTTTTCAGACCTTGATTCCAACCACTGCCCGGAGGAGGTAGTGGAGGCGAGCCAGGTGTTAATGAGCCCCGAAGGCCCAAGGTACTGAGTGGCATCGTTGGAACCACAGCCTAGGTCTCGTGACTCTTTCCTTTGCCCCGCGGGATCCCCCTAATGAATGCGTCTGTGGGTCTGGACTTTTGTTTGTTTGAGACAGGGTCTCGCCCTGTCGTCCAGGCTGGAGTGCAGTGGTCACAGCTCACTGTAGGCTCGACTTCCCTGGGCTCAAGCAGTCCTCCTGCCTCAGCCTCCTGAGTACCTGGTACTACAGGCGTGCACCACCATGCCCGACTAAATTTTTTTGTTTTTGTTTTTGAGACAGTCTCACTCTGTCACCCAGGCTGGAGTGCAGTGGCATGGTCTTGGCCCACTGCAGCCTCCGCCTCCCGGGTTCAAGCGATTCTCCTGCCTCAGCCTCCTGAGTAGCTGGGATTACGGGCCCACACCACCAGCCCTGGCTACTTTTTGTATTTTTTGTAGAGATGGGTTTTCACCATATTGGCTAGGCTGGTCTCTGACTCCTGACCTCAAGTGATCCGCCCGCCTCAGCCTCTCAAATTGCTGGGATTACACAGATAAGCCACCGCGCCTGGCCTAAATTTGTCAATTAGAGACAGGATCTCAGTATATTGCCTAGTACCAAGGCTGGTCTCCAACTCCTGGGATCAGACAGTCCTCCCGCCTCAGCCTCCCAGAGTTCTGGGATTACAGGCGTAAGCCATTGCTCAAGGCCTGGGCTTTTTACTATATGGTCCTGGAACCATTGGCTATTAATGTGTATGTTGGGGGAATGGTAGTGGTGATCACATCTACATGTATACTTCACATCATCCACAGAAATAAAGCTCAGATGGGCTAAAGCTAAATGCGTTAAAAAAAAAAAAAAAAAAAAAAAGCCCAGGTGCAGCGGCTCATGCCTGCAATCCCAGCACTTTGGAGACCGAGGCTGCTGGATCGCCTGAGGTCAGGAGTTCGAGACCAGCTGGACTAACATGGTGAAACCCCATCTCTACTAAAAATACAAAAATAAGCTGGGCATGGTGGCTCACACCTGTAATCCCAGAACTTTGGGAGGCTGAGGCGGGTGGATCACAAGGTCAGGAGATCGAGACCATCCTGGCTAACATGGTGAAACCCCGTCTCTACTAAAAATAAAAATAAATTAGCCGGGCGTGGTGGTGGGCACCTGTAGTCCCAGCTACTCAGGAGGCTGAGGCAGGAGAATGGCGTGAACCTTGGAGGCAGAGCTTGCAGTGAGCCGAGATCGCACCACTGCACTCCAGCCTGGGCGACAGAGTGAGATTCCGTCTCAAAAACAAACAAAAAACCCCGCAAAAACCTGTAGAAGTCTTAGGCCAGGCACAGTGGCTAACGCCTGCCGGCACTTTGGGAGGCCGAGGTGAGGAGATCACTTGAGCTCAGGCATTCAAGACCAGCCTGGGCAACATAGGAAAACCCCATCTGTACAATACAAAAATTAGCAGGGAGTGGTGGCGCACACCTGTAGTCCCAGCTACTCAGGAGGCTGAGGTGGGAGGATCACTTGAGCCCTACAGATCGAGGCTGCAGTGAGCTATGATAGCGTTGCTGCACTCCAGCCTGGGCAACAAAGTAAGACCCTATCTCAAAAAAAAAAAAAAAAAAAAAAAAAAAGCAGTGTGTGTTACTCATATAATTGAATGGAGAAACAGCTCCATGTGACATTGTGAGACAACTAGCCGCGAGTCCCCAGGCTTCTGTGTGACCTAAAAGAACTCCTTGGCCAGGTGCAGGGGCTCACGTCTATAATCCCAGCACTTTGGGAGGCTGAGGCGGGCAGATCACCTGAGGTTGGGAGTTCGAGACCAGCCTGACCAACATGGTGAAACTCCATCTGTACTAAAAACACATAATTAGCCAGGCGTGGTGGTGCATGCCTGTAATCCCAACTAGTCGGGAAGCTGAGACAGGAGAATCGCTTGAACCCAGGAGGTGGAGGTGGAGGTGAGCTGAGATCGCGTGTTGCACTCCAGCCTGGGCAACAACAGCGAGACTCCATCTCAAAAAAAAAAGAATGGAATGAGATGACTGGTCATGGCATTCTAGTTGTTGTCACTGCACACAACCAGTTTGTATTCCATACTGCAGACCAGTGTTTGCCATGCCTGTGCTAGCATGCGGTTAAGATGAAGCTACTTTCTTGAGATTGTGTGGTCCAGGTGCAGCGGCTCATGCCAGTGATCCCGGCACTTTGGGTATCTGAGGCAGAAGGGTTGCTTGAGCCTAGGACTTTGAGACCAGGCTGGGCAACATAGTGAGACCTTAACGCTAAAAAAAAAAAAAAAAAAAATTAATTATCTGGGGATGGTGGCACCCACCTGTTATCCCAGCCACTCTGGAGGCTCATGTGGGACAACTGCTTGAGCCCAGGATGTAGAGGCTGTACAGTACCCATGTTCTTTCCACTGCTGTCTAGCCTGGGCGTTAGAGTGAGAGAGAGGAAAGAAGGAAGGGAGGGAGGGAGGGCAGTAGAGTGAGAGGAAAGAAGGGAGGGACGGAGGGGCAATAGAGATGAAGGAAAGAAGGAAGGAAAGGGAGGGAGGGAGGGGCAATAGAGTGAGAGGAAGGAAAGGAAGGAAGGGAGGGAGGGAGGGAGGGAGGGGCAATAGAGTGAGAGGAAGGAAGGGAGGGAGGGAGGAAAGAAAGAAGGGAGGGAGGGGCTTGGTGGCTCACACCTGTAAACCCAGCACTTTGGGAGGCCGAGGCAGGTGGATCACCTCAGGCCGGGAGTTCGAGACCAGCCTGACAACCAACATGGAGAAACCCCCGTCTCTACTAAAAATACAAAAGATTAGCTGGGTGTGGTGGCACATGCCTATAATCCCAGCTGCTCAGGAGGCTGAGGCAGGGGAATCACTTTAACCCGGGAGGTGGAAGTTGCGGTGAGCCAAGATCTCCATTCCACTCCAGCCTGGGCAACAAGAGTGAAACTCCATTAAAAAAGAAAAAAAAAAAAAAAAAAAGAAGGAAAGAAAGAAAGATGTGTTGTTTTTATAATATGAACCTAAAAGTTTTAGTCACTCAGGATTTTTTCAAATTTAACAATACTGCTGTCTTGTGATAAACTATCCATAACATAAAATTTACCAATCTAACTTTTTTTATTTGAGACAAGGTCTGCCTCTTTTGCCCAGGCTGGAGTGGTGCCATCTGGGCTCACTTCAACCTCCACCTCCTTGGCTCAAGCCATCCTCCCACCTTAGCCTCCCAAGTGGCTGAGACTACAAGATCGCACCACCATGGCTGGTCATAGTTTTATTGTAGAGACAGGGTTTCACATGCTCCCCATCCTGGTCTCAAACTTGCAAGCTGAATCTGTCCACCCACCTCTGCCTTCCAAAGTACTGGGATTACAGGCATGAGCCACTGGAACCAGCCCATTCTAACCATTTGGAAGTATATGGTTCAGTAGCATTAAATACACTCAAATTGTTGTGCAACCATCACCACCATCCCTCTCCAGAACTTTCTATGATCCCTAACTTAAACTCTGTAACCACTGAACAACTCCCCTTTCCTCCTTCCCCCCAGCCCCTGGCAACCACCATTCTATTTTTTGTCTCTGATTTTGCCTCCTCTAAGTCCCTTATACAAGGGGAAACATATAGTATTTGTCTTTTTGTTACTGGCTTATTTCCCATAACTTAATGATCTCAAGGTTCACCTGTGTTGCAGCATGCGTCAGAATTTCCTTCCTTTTTAAGGTGGAATACACCTGGGCATGGTGGCTCATGCCTGTAGTCCCAGCACTTTGGGAGGCTGAGGCGGGCAGATCACCTGAGGTCAGGAATTCGAGATCAGCCTGGCCAACATGGGGAAACCCCATCTCTACTAAAAATACCAAATTAGCCAGGCGTGGTGGCACATGTCTGTATTCCCAGCTACTCGGGAGGCTGAGGCAGGAGAATCGCTTGAACCCGGGGGGCTGAGGCAGGAGAATCGCTTAAACCCAGGAGGCAGAGGTGTGCTGAGATCATGCCATTGCACTCCAGCCTGGGCAAAAAGAATGAAACTCCGTCTCAAAAAAATAAATAAAAAATAATAAAAATACAAAAATTAGCCAGGTATGGTGGGGCAAACCTGTAATCCCAGCTACTCAGGAAGCTGAGGCACAAGAATCAGTTGAACCTGAAAGGTGGAGGTTGCAGTGAGCCAAGATCTCGCCACTGCAGTCCAGCCTGAGTGACAAAGCAAGACTCTGTCTCAAAAAAAGAAAAAAAAAATTTTCTTCCTTAAGAAGGTAGGATAATATTCCATCATATGGCCAGACCACATTTTGTTTATCCATTCATCTGTTGGATATTTGGGTGCTTCCAACTTTTGGCTTTTGTGAGTATACTGTTAGCAGCATGGGTGTACAGCTCACCCAGGATATTTTGGAAGATTGTTAGCATTGATCATATCTAAAAGTTTATATTTAGATGATCTTGATACGGACAACATATTCAGTTAGAAGGTAGAGTACATATACAGCTTTTAAAAAATTTTTTTCCTTTTTCTCTTTTTTTTTTTTTGTTTTTGAGATGGAGTCTTGCTCTGTCGCTCAGGCTGGAGTGCAGCGGCTCAACCTCGGCTCACTGCAAGCTCTGCCTCCTGGGTTCATGCCATTCTCCTGCCTCAACCTCCTGAGTAGCTGGGACTACAGGCGCCCGCCACCATGCCCAGCTAATTTTTTTGTATTTTTTAGTAGAGATGGGGTTTCACCGTGTTAGCCAGGATGGTCTCGATCTCCTGACTTCGTGATCTGCCCGCCTTGGCCTCCCAAAGTGCTGGGATTACAGGTGTGAGCCACCGCATCCAGCCAAAAAAAAAGATTTTTTTTTTTTTAAGACAAAGTGTCATTGCCCAGGCTGGAGTGCAGTGGCTTGATCTCAGCTCACTGCAGCCTTCATCTCCCAGGTTCAAGCGATTCTCCTGCCTCAGCCTCCCAAGTAGCTGAGATTACTGGTGTGTGCCACCATGCCCAGTTCATTTCCGTATTTTCAGTAGAGACAGGGTTTCACCATGTTGGCCAGGCTGGTCTCAAACTCCTGATGTCAAGTGATCTGCCCGCCTCAGCCTCCCAAAGTGCTGGGATTAAAGGCGGGAGCCACCGTGCCTAGCCTAAAAAATTTCATACACATCAAACTGGTAAAAATGTTCAAGACTTAATAACCAGACACGGTGAGTTTATGGTTTATTGTACGTGCGTTTGTTTTAATCATCTTAGGAGTTATCTGTCATTCAAGCTCAGTGCAGTAGCAGGATCATGGCTCACTACAGCCCCAACCTCCCAGGCTCAAGCGATCTTCCCACCTGTGTCTGAGTAGCTAGGACTAGAGGCTCATGCCCACCATACCTACCTAATTTTTATCCTTTTTTTGGTAGAGTTGGAATCTCTCACTTAGTTGCCGAGGCTGGTCTTGAACTCCTGGCCTTAAGCAACCCTCCCACCTCAACCCCCAAAGTGTTGGGATTATAGGCATCAGCTGCTGTGCCTGCACAATTTTTTTTCTTTTGAGAGTCTTGCCCTGTCACCCATGCTGGAGTGCAGTGGCATGATCTCGGCTCACTGCTCTCTCCGCCTCAGCCTCCCAAATAGCTGGGACTACAGGTGCATGCCACCATACACGGCTGTGTATTTGTAGTAGAGATGGGGTTTCACCATGTTGGCCAGGCTGGTCTCAAACTCCTGACCTTGTGATCCACCCGCCTTGGCCTCCCAAAGTGCTGGGATTACAGGGGTGAACCACTGCACCAGGCCTACAATTTTTATATCTGTAATTTTTCAACATAGCAAATGGGAAAATGGGAAAATACATCAAATGGAAGATGTATCTCTTTTCAGCTGAGAGTGGGAGAAAAAGTCAAGGCACCTAAGGGAGATGAATAAAAGTGCTAGAGTGTCACCTTCACAGTGAGGAGGACTGACATGTAGCTGTGTGAGCATCTGTTGGAGAGAGTGGCTTTTTTTTTAATTGGGACAGAGTCTTGCTCTGTTGCCCAGCCTGGAGTGCAGTGGCGTGATAGCTCACTGCAACCTCTGCCTCCTGGGTTCAAGTGATTCTCCTGCCTCAGCCTCCTGAGGAGCTAGGACTACAGGCATGCACCACTACACCTGTCTAATTTTTTTGTATTTTTAGTAGAGACAGGGTTTCACTACGTTGGTCAGGCTGGTCTTGAACTCCTGACCTCTGGTGATCCACCCTCAGCCTCCCAAAGTGCTGGGATTACAGGCATGAGCCACCTCGCCTGGCCGAGAGTGGCTTTTCTAGACCATGACAATTCCCTGGCAATTTAGCTTGAACTACATTCACCTTTTAGGATTACTGTGTGTACTGTTAATGTCAACTGAATCAAATCATCTTTCCTTGATGGCTGCCTAACATGAATCCATCTCTCAGGGGCTCGGTGGCTCACACCTGTAATCCCAGCACTTTGGGAGGCCAAGGCAGGCGGATTGCCTGAGGTCAGGAGTTTGAGACCAGCCTGGCTAACAGGGTGAAACCTCATCTCTACTAAAAATACAAAAATTAGCCAGGTGTGGTGGTGCACGCCTATAGTCCCAGATATTTGGGAGGCTGAGGCAGGAGAATCTCTTGATTCTGGGAGACAGAGGTTGCAGTGAGCCAAAATCGTTCTACTGCACTTCAGCCTGGGTGACAGAGCAAGACTCCGTCTCCAAAACAAAAACAAAAATCAATCTCGCAAAATTGATCATCTCGAAAAGAAATTATTCTCATTACACTTTAATGATTATCCAAGACCCCAGTATAAAAATTAACCTAGCAGATTTCCTTCATATTAATGGCCAGAGTATAACCCTTTAAATCTTTAGGAAACATGCTTCAGATTTAAAGTTTTGAGTTTTTCTTCTACTTGTTCTAGTCTGTCATTGAAGCTTTTGAGTTTACTTTGTATTTCATCCAGTGATTTCTTCAGTTTCAGAAGTGTTGTTAGGTTGCTTTTAAGAATATCACTGGAGTTGATAATTTGTTCCTGCAGACCTGTAACTGCTTCCATCTTTTTTCTCTGTTCTTTTTCAAATGATGCTTGCATCTTGCCCATGGACTGTATAATCCATATGTTCAATTCTGTATCCAAAGTATCTTCTGTTTCTTTTGGATTGGGATCTGCTGCTGGAGAATTACTGGGTTCCTTTGGAGGCGTCTCATTTTCTTGCTTTTTCATGTTTTCTGTGTCCTCCCATTGAGATCTGTGCATCCTGTGAAAGTGGCTTCTTCCAAGTTTGTGAATTCACTTCGTAGTGGGGGGACTTCTTCCTGAAAATGTAGACATGGTGTTGGTTAGGTGGACACTTTTGCTTTGATTTGGGGTAGTACTGTAGGCTCTGTATGATTTCTTGGGTGGCTTAGGGTGTAGTTATTAGTGGAGGCTGTGGTTGCTGGGGACTAGGAGGTCAGGTGGGCCAGTCTTTGGGACCCAGTGGTGGCCTGAGCTTACCTATTCTTTAGCCCCAGAGCAGTATATGCTGGCTCTGTTATTAGCGGGTTGTGGGGAGTGATTTGTGGGCCTCTAGGTGTCCTGCTCAAATGCTGGTAGTGGCAGCCACTGGCTGGGGGTGTGGTTGATCTCAGGCGCCGCAGCAGTGGGAATGATGTGGGCAGGGTAGTTGCAGTTGTGGGGGCAACCCTCTGGAACCTAGGCGGTCCCTGCTGGTGTTGGAGGTGGCTGCCCAGGTTGGGCGGGCAGGAGAGTCCCCTGGCCTGCAGGTGGCCTGAGGTGGTATCGGCAGGCTGGGCCCTTGACCTCAAACCCCAAGGAGGAGTGTTCAGGCGCCAACGGTGGTGAAAGGGGCAGAACAGCCACCAATCCCCAGGCCCCTGGCCCGCGTGCTCCAGTACTTAGGCGTCAGAATCGCCAGCGGACTGTCCTAAGGGCCTCGGGATTCAGGCGCTGG
This sequence comes from Nomascus leucogenys, assembly GCF_006542625.1. Lineage (NCBI taxonomy): Eukaryota > Metazoa > Chordata > Mammalia > Primates > Hylobatidae > Nomascus > Nomascus leucogenys. The sequence continues at coordinate 454,601 of NW_022095790.1, read as the reverse complement.
CTAGGACGGATAGGGAAGGGCTGGTCCACAGGAAAGCTCAGTCAGGGCAGGGCGGGCGCGCAGCTGGCTCACGTCTGGGTCCCGCGGTGGCGGTGGGGTTATTTGTCCTTTCGGACTTAGGAAAGCGTCCGGCCTCCCTGCTTCCTCCCTGGCCCTCAGCTGGCGGCGGCGGCTGCAGCTGCCGCTGCACAGGGCAGGGAAGCCCGTGGACTCCACATGGGCTCCTGCAACCTGCAACGCCGGTGGGGAATCTCTCGGCCGCTGCCCGCTAGTCTGGAGGCCCGCGAGGGTCGGGGGGCTGTGAAAGTCTGTAGGGGGACTGCGGACGCCAGGGGTCTCTCACTCACCCTTTCCCTGCGCGCGGGAGCTGCAGGCCGTCCCCACCGATCTGATTGCTCCGCTCCGGCTGCCCGGCTGCCTCTTCTTCTCTCCTCGGGCTCGCCGTGACTTCTGGGCTCAATCCCGCCTTCTTTTAGCCTATCTGCTGCAATTGTGAAAACCTACCGGCTCCTTCGGTTCCCGTCGGAGAGGCGCGCGCCAGCTGCATCTACCTGGCCATCTTGAGCCTGTGGTCCCAGGTGGGAACCGGTCCCAGGTGCGCGAGTTAGGCAACGGCTTTCACTGGAGAATCCCGATCGGCCCCGCCCCCTTCACTCCCGGGAAGGCCCGCCCTCCCCCTCCAGACTGGACCAAAAGCTCCGTGTGCACACAGGTGTGTTTGCTAATAGAAATGGGAGCAGACTGTTCACACTTTTCCACAAAAGGGTTCATTTTTCACCTTTTGTTTTTGTTTTTGAGACGAAGTCTCACTCTTTTTGCCCCGGCTGGAGTGCCATGGCACGATCTCGGCTCACTGCAACCTCCTGCCTCAGCCTCCCGAGTAGCTGGGATTATAGGCGCCGGCCACCAAACCTGGCTAATTTTGTATTTTTAGTAGAGACGGGGTTTTCTCCATGTTGGTCAAGGTGGTCTCGAACTCCCGACCTCAGGTGATCCTCCCGCCTCGGCCTCCCAAAGTGCTGGGATTACAGGCGTGAGCCGCCACACCTGGCCCTGTGAATTGCTCTTTGTTGCATTTCCACGTCTTGACAAACTAACTCTGTCTAGGCTGCAGGCAAGCTCAACCCCTTGGGCAGTTACAATAGGAGGAAGGATGTTCCGAGGTGGGCAGGTATGCAAACCTACCCCCAAAGTCCAAGGAAGCTGAGGGGCCCAAGGAAGAGTGGAACCGCCCAACAGGTTCACCTTGCCTGCTGCCTAGACAGAGCTGATTTACCAAGACAGGGGAATTGCCATCGAGAATAATTCACACGGAGTCGGCTATGCTGGAGACCTGAGTTATATTATTACTCAAATCAGTCTCTCCCACCACTCAAGGAACAGGGTTTTTTGTTTGTTAGTTTTTGTTTTTGAGACATAGTGTTATTCTGTCGCCCAGGCTGGAGTGCAGTGGCACAATCTTGGCTCACTGCAACCTCCGCCTCGCGGGTTCAAGTGATTCTCCTGCCTCAGGCTCCCGAGTAGCTGTGATTACAGGCGTGTGCCACCACACCTGGCTAATTTTTGTATTTTTAGTAGAGACGGGGTTTCTCCATGTTGGTCAGGCTGGTCTCGAACTCCCGACCTCAGGTGATCTGCCCACCTCGGCCTCCCAAAGTGCTGGGATTGCAGGCGTGAGCCACCATGCCGGCCTTTTTTTTTTTTTTTTTTTTTTGATATGGAGTCAGCAGTGGAGGGATCCCGGGTCATTGCAACCTCTGCCTCCCAGATTCAGGCGATTCTCCTGCCTCAGCTCTCAAGTAGCTGGAAATACAGGCACGCGCCAACAAGCCTGGCTAACTTTTGTATTTTTAGTAGAGACGGTTTCACCATGCTGGTCAGGCTGGTCTCGAACTCCTGACCTTGTCATCCACCCTCCTCGGCCTCCCAAAGTGCTGAGATTACAGGTGTGAGCCACCGCGCCTGGCCTCTCTTTTTTTTTTTTCCCCAATCATAATACATTTTTTGTCTTATCAACGAAAGTCAGGCATGAAATAGGACATTTTGAAATACATATAAAAAGGCCGGGCACGGTGGCCCACGCCTTTAATCCCAGCACTTTGGGAGGTCGAGGCAGGTGGATCACGAGGTCAGGAGATCGAGACCATCCTGGCTAACATGGTGGAGCCCCATCTCTATTAAAAATAAAAAAAATTAGCGGGGCATGGTGGGGGGCACCTGTAGTCCCAGCTACTTGGGAGGCTGAGGCAGGAGAATGGCGTGAACCCAGGAGGCAGAAGTTGCAGTGAGCCGAGATCGCGCCACTGCACTCCAGCCTCGGCGACAGAGAGAGACTCCTTCTCAAGAAAAAAGAAAGAATTACTGGTAATATTTCAGTGTCCTTTTAGCACTTTTTTCTAAGTACACATATAGATTTTCCCCATTAATCAGTTTTTTTTTTTTTTTTTTTGAGGGAGTTTCTTTTTTTTTTTTTTTTTTTTTTTTTTTTTTTTTTTTTTTTTTTTGAGAGGGAGTCTCGCTCTGTTTTCCAGGCTGGAGTGCAGTGGCGCGATCTCAGATCACTGCAACCCCTGCCTCCCAGGTTTGAGCAATTATCCTGCCTCAGCCTCCCAAGTAGCTGAGATTACAGGTGCTCGCCACTACGCCCGGCTAATTTTTGTATTTTTAGTAGAGGCGGGGTTTCACCATGTTGGCCAGGCTGGTCTCAAACTCCTGACATCAAATGATCCTCCCGCTTTGGCCTCCCAAAGTGCTGGGATTACAGGCCTGAGCCACTGCGCCCGGCCTTAATCAGATTTTTCTAAAAGCGAAGTGGGAAATCTCCTGGGGTCCACAAGGTGGATTCTGCCCCTGGCCTATATCTTGGGGTTTTCAGAATGAGAGCCTGGAGGGGTCCCGTCCCTCTCTCTTCAGAGGCAATACCGCTCTTGGCCACAAGAGGGGGATGTGTGCTCAGGTATGTCGGCCCCAAAGCTGGAAACCCTAGCCCTGGCACCTGGCGCTGGTAGCTCCCACTTGGATTACCCTTAGTCACTCCTAGCTTTATTGCTCACTGCTCAGTGCGCTTCTTGGAAACCTTGGGTCATGAGGGAAAAAAGACAGAACTCACATGCTCACTCTTGCACCGTTCTGCCCGAATTTGGCAAATCTTTGGACAGCTCTCTCCTCGTGTTGCAGCCTGGGGCTTCACAGGTCATCGCCCCCAGCCTCACACCCTTCACCAATTTCCCATCACTGCCCAGGACCCATAGGCCTGTCGGGCCCGGATCCCCTGGTCCAGCTTCTGGCCTCCTTCCTTGTCACCTGCCACCCCACACACACTGTTTTCAAACAGCAGTGGGCTTAGGTCAGCTGCGATAGCGATCACTCACCTCTGCCACCGGCAGACCTTCTGGCATGCTTTTTTTTTTTTTTTTTTTTTTGAGACAGAGTCTTGCCCTGTTGCCCATGCTGGAGTGCAATGGTGTGATCTTGACTCCCTGAAACCTATGCCTCCCGCGTTCTAGCAATTCTCGTGCCTCAGCCTCCCAAGTAGCTGGGACTACAGGCACCCACCACCATGCCTAGCTAATTTTTTGTGTTTTTAGTAGAGACGAGGTTTCACCATGTTGGCCAGGCTGGTCTCAAACTCCTGACCTCAGGTGATCCACCCACCTCGACTTCCCAAAGTGCTGGGATTACAGGCGTGAGCCACCATGCCCAGCCTGAACTGGGCAAACCTTTGGACAGCTCTCCCCTGTGTTGCAGCCTCGGGCTTCGCAGGTCATCACCCCCAACCCCCAACTTCACACACTTTACTGGTTTCCCCTCATTGCCCTGGACCCAGTCTGAACTTCTTATAAGGCCTGTCAGGCCCCAGTGCCCTGGCCCCACTTCCAGCCTTTTTCCCTGCTGCCCACCACCCCACATATTGTTACTGGACAGCACTGGGCTCATGTCGGCTGTGATTGCGATCACTCAGCTCTGCTACCAGCAGACCCTCCTGTATGTAACTTTCCAGAAGTCTCTTCCCAGCATTTCTTTTTTTTCTTTTTTTTTTTTTGAGACAGAGTCTCATTCTGTGGCCCACTGCAACCTCCACCTCCCAGGTTCAAACGATTCTCCTGCCTCAGCCTCCCAAGTAGCTGGGATTACAGGCACGTACCACCACATGCAGCTAATTTCTCTGTTTTTAGTAGAGACGGGGTTTAGCCATATTGGCCGGGATGGTCTCGATCTCTTGGCCTCGTGATGTGCCCACCTCGGCCTCCCAAAGTGTTGGGATTACAGTGTCAGCCACCGTGCCCGGCCTTCCCGTATTTCATAAGCAGTTACCTCTTCCCAGAAGTCTCCCTCCACCCTGCAATTCTGTGTTGCATAATTCTCTGAGCTTCTGTGGGTCACAATGAGCCCCCGTCACACCACTTAGCACGCGGGAGTGTCTGCCTGCCTTCTCAGATGGAAGCTCCATGAGGGTGAGCACGTCAGCCTCACGCATGCATATCCCCAGCACCTCGACTCCGTGCTTGGCACCCCATAGTGCTCAGCAAGGATTTTAATAAATATGGCCAGGTACAGTGGCTTGCACCTGTAATCTCAGCACTTTGGGAGGCCAAGGTGGGAGGATCGCTTGAAGCCAGAAATTTGAGACCAGCCTGGGCAACATAGTGAGACCCCGTCTCTTCAGTATATTAAACACTTAGCCAGGTGTGGTGGCATGTACCTGTAGTCCCAGCTACCAGCTACTCAGGAGGCCAAGGTGAGATAGTCGCTTGAACCCAGGAGCTCAAGGGTGCAGTGAACTATGATTGTGCCACTGCACTCCAGCCAGGCTGGCAGAATGAGATCCTGTCTCTAAAAAAGGTTGACTAAATGTGTGGATGAAGGAATGAATGAGTGTGTTCTTCCCTGTTCCCTGAGAAGGGTCTGCAAAAGCCAGTGCACTGCCTTCCATCCCCTTCCCTCCCTGTTCACCGGGTGCCTCTCATTGTCTCCCAAGCTTCTGCAGACACATCCCAAGGAACGATGCTGCTGAAGGACTAGTTCTGTTCCTTGTGATGGTGGAAAGAAATGGGATTCGGGCCGGGTGTGGTGGCTCATGTCTGTAATCCCAGCACTTTGGGAGGCTGAGGTGGGAGGATTGTTTGAGGCCAGGAGTTTGAGGCCAGCCTGGGCAACATAGTAAGACCCCCATCTCTACAAAACACAAGGCTGGGCACAGTGGCTCACACCTGTAATCCCAGCACTTTGGGAGGCCAAAGCGGGCAGATCACAAGGTCAGGAGATCAAAACCATCCTGGCTAATATGGTGAAATCCCATCTGTACTAAAAATACAAAAAAAAAAAAAAAAATTAGCCAGGCGTGGTGGCAGGCGCCTGTCGTCCCAGCTATTCAGGATGCTGAGGCAGGAGAATGGTGTGAACCTGGGAGGCAGAGCTTGCAGTGAACAAAGATCATGCCACTGCACTCCAGCCTGGGCTACAGAGCGAGATTCCATCTCAAAAGAAAAGATTAGCCAGGTGTGGTGGTGCATGCCTGTAATCCCAGATGCTCAGGAGGCTGAGGCAGGAGGATAGCTTGAGCCCAGAAGGTTGAGGCTGCAGTGAGCCATGATCATGCCAGTGCACTACAGCCTGGGTGACAGAGTGAGACCCTGTCTCTAGAAAAAAAGAAAAAAAAAAAAAGGCCAGGTATGGTGGCTCACACCTGTAATTCCAGCACTTTGGGAGGCCAAGGCGGGTGGATCACCTGAGGTCAGGAGTTTGAGACCAGCCTGGCCAACATGGTGAAACCTCATCTCTACTAAAAATACAAAAATTAGCTGGGCGCGGTGGCACGCACCTGTAATCCCAGCTACTTGGGAGGCTGAGGCAGGAGAATTGTGTGAACCCAGGAGGCGGAGGTTACAGTGAGCCGAGATGGTGCCGCTGCACTCCAGCCTGGGTGACAGAGCAAGACTCCATCTCAAAAATTAAAATTAAAATTAAAAAAATAAAAGAAATGGGATTTGGAGTGAGGCTGACCCAGCCTCAGAACTGGCTCTACCACTTACCAGCTGTGCACATACCTTATTTTTTTATTCATTTATGTTTTTTAAACGGAGCCTTGCTCTGTCGCCCAGGCTAGAGTGCAGTGGTGCCATCTCAGCTCACTGCAAGCTCCACCTCCCGGGTTCACGCCATTCTTCTGCCTCAGCCTCCTGAGTAGCTGGGACTACAGGCGCCCGCCACCACGCCTGGCTAATTTTTTGTATTTTTAGTAGAGACGGGGTTTCACCGTGTTAGCCAGGATGGTCTCGATCTCCTGACCTCATGATCCAGCCACCTCGGCCTCCCAAAGTGCTGGGAGCACAGGTGTGAGCCACCACGCTCAGCCATGTACCTTATTTTCTCCGTTTGCAAAGTGAGGAAAACAGGACCAAACTTGCAGGGATGCTGAGACAGCACTTGCCAGACTGACACGTAGTAGGCAGTCATTAGATCAGGGTCTTCCTCCCTCTTTCCCGGTGTCCCCACCTAAGCTCCCTCCCCTCTGGAACCTTGGCACACACACACACTCCTGTAATCTCAAGTAGCAGCTGCTACTTGCCTGACCCACCTCTGTCCTCCGCAAGGTTACCATGTTCTCTATCCCCCCACAAGGAGTAGTGCCAGACACAGAATAGATGCTCCAAAGATATGAAAAGAATGAAGGAATGAATGAAGCAGCCACCACGGTATCCCCTGGGGTGTGTTTCCCCAGTAGCCACCAGCCTCCTTTTTTTTTTTTTTTTTTTTTTTTTGAGACAGAGTATCACTCTGTCACCCGGGCCAGAGTGCAGTGGTGTGATCTCAGCTCACTGCAATCTCCACCTCTGCCTTCTGGATTCAAGTGATTCTGCTGCCTCAGCCTCCCAAGTATCTGGGATTACAGTCACCAACCACCATGTCCGGCTTTTTTTATTTTTATTTTTTGTTTATTTATTTTTTTTGAGACAGAGTCTCACTCTGTCACCAGCCTGGAGTGCAGTGGTGCGATCCCGGCTCACTGCAACCTCCGACTCCCTGGTTCAAGCGATTCTCCTGCCTCAGCCTCCCGAGTAGCTGGGATTACAGGCACATGCCACCACGCCTAGCTAATTTTTGTATTTTTAGTAGAGACAGAGTTTCACCATGTTGGCCAGGATGGTCTCGATCTCCTGACTTTGTGATCTGCCTGCCTTGGCCTCCCAAAGTGCTGGGATTACAGGCATGAGCCACCGCGCCTGGCCTGAATTTTTGTATTTTTAGTAGAGACAGGGTTTCACCATGTTGGCCAGGCTGGTCTCGACCTCATGACCTCAGGCGATCCACCCACCTTGGCCTCCCAAAGTGCTGGGATTACAGGCATGAGCCACTGTGTCTGGCCCACCACCAGCCTCTTAATAGGCAGGCCAGACAGAGCACATGTGAACACACAGGTGCCAGGACACCCTTTCAAGGCAAGGACAAGGAACAGAAAAATTGACACTTTGTTCTTTACCAAACAAAGAGGAAGGGGGAGGGAAGATGAAGAAAATGTATAGCCCTGTGGGAAAAGGAAACTTCGAGAACTGCTGGGCCTGGATTCTTGTGCATGGCATTAGGGCACCCCTGCAAGTCACCCCAAGGATAACACATGCGCGACTGTGTCATCTGAGCAAACTCCTCTGAAGGGTATCTGCATTCCCCATAGCCATTGCTGGTTCTAAGAGAACAAGTTCCAATAAAAAGCTTTTAAAATTTTTTTATTGATTTATTTTTTATTTTTGGTAGAGATGGGGTCTCATTATGTTGCCCAGGTTTGTCTTGAACTCCTGGCCTCAAGTGATTGCCCTCTTCAACCCCACCTCAGCCTCCCAGTGCTCGGATTACAGGTGTGAGCCACTGTGCTCGGCCCGAAATCACTTTCTAAATTTGCCCCTTTCATCATGTTTCCTCTTGGGAACATTTTATATCACGTGTATCCTGAGGCCCCCCTGACAGCCCTCCTCGGGTCCCCTCTGCAGCCTCCTGTGTTATATGTGATCGGAGCACCCCCAGAGCTTCATCATCTGTGACGAACACCCGCCCTCTCTCCAGTCAGAACCATCGACTGATGAATAAGGGCTGATTTCTTCTCAAATGATCACCACCCCCAATTCATTACATTGCAAAGACTAAGCTCAGAATGGCTTATCTGATGCTTGGTGCAGTTGTGCTTTTTTGGAACACCGTTCATTCAGGACACAAGTTCTCTCCCGTGTGATGCTCTCAGGCACAAGCTGTGATGTGGGTTCCACGCGCTTCTGTGCTATGTCCTTCCCTTTGATTTTCGCATCTCTGATAACAGCTTGTCTCCGTCTGAGGATTTTCCTCACTGGTGCCACTCATCAGGAGTCTCTCTAGTATGAATTATGAGATGAATGGAAATTTTCCCTCATTCATAATATTCAAAGCTTTCCTCTGCCCTGTGAGTTCTTTGATATTCTACCAGAAATCCTGACCAGGTGTTTTGCCATGTGTATCAGGCCAGTAGAGTTTAAGCTCAGAGTCTGCAATTTCCCCAAAGTGGTACCTTTTTTTTTTTTTTTAAGAGATGGGGTCTTGCTCTGTTGCCCAGGCTGGAATGCAGTGGCATGATTATAGCTCACTGCAGCCTTGACTTCCTGGGCTCAAGTGATCCTCCCACCTCAGCTTTCTGAGTAGCTGGGACTACAGGCACACACCACCATAACTGGCTAGTTGTTAAATTTTTTATAGAGATGAGGTCTCACTGTGTTGCCCCGGCTGGTCTTGAACTCCTGGGCTCAAGCGATCCTTCTATCTCAGCCTCCCAAAGCACTGGGATTACAGGCATGAGCCACCGTGCTCAGCCCAAACTCTATTCTGAGTGCCATGGTCATTGCTGATGGTCAGTGCCCCCTGGAATGCAGTGGGGTGCCCACCCCCGCCACTCCACATTCTGCCCATCCTTTAAGCCTAGCCCAAAGCCCACCTGTTCCCTGAAGCCTTCCTGGGAGGCTGTGAGCCTGGAGCCCTGCTCCCCTGCTTCCCTTCATGACAATTCACTGCCTGTGAAATCCATTTAACACTCATGCCACACTTAGCTCTTCATTAACCTTTGATGCCTTTTTCTTCCCAAGCAGACTGAAAGGTCTTTGAAGAGGGGCCGCCTCTTGTCCTCTGGATGCTCCAAGAATCCTTTGAACCCTGAGACACTCAGGGTGGCTTGGTGGACTGTGTGGACGGGTGGACTGCTTATAACTGTGACGATGTCGTCTAGGCAGACGGGTTTGTGGTTCAGGGCATTAAACTTCCACTGAAGACATAACCGGTCTTCTTCAGGGTGGTTGCCCCTTGAAGGTCACACAGGGAGGAAGGTGATCTTACGCTTACTGCCACCTCTTCCTCCCTTCCCAACTTTCATGCCAGTGGCATTAGCCAAGGTGGCCGATGCTTCGTCTCTGCAGCCTCAGCTCTGCCTGAGAGGTGTTGCTAGTTGCCCTGCATTGCACTAAGCCTTGGGAGTGACTCTGGGGATGGGCAGGCAAGGAACAAGAAAGAAGTCAGTGTTGCCGGCCAGGTGCAGTGGTAGCTCACACCTGTAATCCCAGCACTTTGGGAGGCCAAGTTGGGCAGATCACCTGAGGTCAGGAGTTCAAGACCAGCCTGGCCAACATGGTGAAACCCCATCTCCACTAAAAATACAAAAAATAGCCAGGCATGGTGGCGCACACCTGTAGTCCCAGCTACTCAGGAGACTGAAGCACTAGAATCACTTGAACCCAGGAGGTGGAGGTTACAGTGAGCCGAGGGCATTCTACTGCACTGCAGCCTGGGGGACAGAGAAAGACTGTCTCAAAAAAACAAACAAACAAAAAAAAAACAGAAGTCACCATTGCTGCGGAGCTGTGCCTTCACAGTCCTAGTTAAGAATGATCAGCTCAGGGACCACCCTCGATGTGAACTTGGGGCTCCTTGAAGGCAAGGCTACGCCTTAGGCCTGTCTCTGTGTCCACAGTGCCCAGCTTAGCATCTGGCTCATAGTAGGTATGCATTCAGTATCTGCTGAATGAACATTGCACTCTGGTATCCAGGCAGCCAAGGAGTTCATGGAGGTAGTGAGGAGAACGGACCTTAAGGACTGTACTGAAATGTCCCACCTGGGTCTGCTTCTGCCCCTGGGGAGGACATCATCCCATTGGTATATGGCTAAGTTCTGGGTCTCAAGGACACAGAACAGAAAAGGCGCCTTGCCTTTTGGTGGTGGTGAAATGTCAGCCTCCCCTGAAAAAAAGGGAACCAGTTTTGTGTACAAAGTCCAGAGTTGCTTTTTTGTTTTGTTTTGTTTTTTTGCGAGATGGAGTCTTGCTCTGTTGTCCAGGCTGGAGTGCAGTGGCGCAATCTCAGCTCACCGCAACCTCTGCCTCCCGGGTTCAAGCATTTCTCCTGACTCAGCCTCCCGAGTAAGCTGGGATTACAGGCAAGTGCCGCCACACCCGGCTAATTTCTGTATGTTTAGTAGAGACGGGGTTTCACCAGGTTGGCCAGGCTGGTCTCAAACTCCTGACCCTGCCCACCTCGGCCGCCCAAAGTGCTGGGATTACAGGTGTGAGCCACCGCGCCCGGCCAAGTCCAAAGTTTTATATAGCCTTGGAGCTCTCTTCTAACTTTAAAAGCTATAAGCTGGGCACGGTGGCTCATGCCTGTAATCCCAGCACTTTAGGAGGCTGAGGTGGGTGGATAACCTGAGGTCAGGAGTTGGACACCATCCTAGCCAACATGGTGAAACCCCAAAATACAAAACTTAGCTGGATGTGGCAGTACGTGCCTGTAATCCTAGCTACTCGGGAGGCTGAGGCAGGAGAATTGCTTGAACCTGGGAGGTGGAGGTTGCAGTGAGTCAAGATCATGCCACTGCACTCCAGCCTTGGGTGACGGAGCAAGACTCCGTCTCAAAAAAAAAATAAAAAACGGCTGGGCGCAGTGGCTCACGCCTGTAATTCCAGCACTTTGGGAAGCCAAGGCGGGTGGATCACAAGGTCAGCAGTTCGAGACCAGCCTGGCCAACACGGTGAACCCCTGTCTCCATTAAAAATACAAAAATTAGCTGGGTATGGTGGTGGGCACCTGTAATCCCAGCTACTTAGGAGGCTGAGGCAAGAGAATCACTTGAACCCAGGAGGTGGAGGTTGCAATGAGCCCAGACCACGCCACTGCATTCCAGCCTGGGCAACAGAGCAAGACTCCATCTCAAAAAACAAAACAAAACAAAAAAAACCTAATAAGTTCAATATGTTCTTGGTATCTTGGTAGAGATAGTAAGAAGTAGTTCTTAGTGTTGGCACTGCCTGTGAGAACTGCATTTCCTAGAAAGCCAAGTCTTCCACACTGCTGAACTTTGACTTGGTGAACATGTCAGCAGGCCATCGAGCATTCAGGAGAGAAGGAAAGGGAGTTCCCTGGCCAGCTGCCTCTGCATCTGCTTACCAGAGGCCCCTCTATTTACCCAGTTCTCTCAAGGCCAGGGGAGACAGCCGGTTGCTGGCTTCATTGCTCCAGTCCTGGAATTGTATAGCTGGAATGCCATTTACAGTGAGCCCCCAGAATATCCTTGGCCGGGCGCAGTGGCTCACACCTGTAATCCCAGCACTTTGGGAGGCCAAGGTGGGCAGATTGCTTGAGCCCAGGAGTTTGAGACCAGACTGGGAAACATGGTGAAACCGCGTCTGGCAACATGGTGAAACCGTGAAGCCACCATGTTGGCCAGACTGGTCTCGAACTCCTGACCTCAAGTGATCTGCCTGCCTCGACCTCCCAAGTGCTGGGATTACAGGTGTGAACCACCATACCTTGCCCTCTCATTCTCTTTAGAACAGTCTTTGCCACCCCTTGGGGGTGCCTAGTTTAGGGTGACCTTTCCCTCCAGCCCTTTGCTTCTCCAATAGCCTTCACCTGGTCTTTCTTCCTCCTCTTTTTCTTTTTTCTTTTCTTTTCTTTTCTTTTCTCTCTCTCTCTTTTCCTTTCTCTCTCTCTCTCTGAAAACACAAAAATTAGCCAGGCGTGATGGTGTGAGCCTGTAATTCCAGCTACTTGGGAGGCTGAGGCAGGAGAATTGCTTGAGCCCAGAAGGCAGAGGTTGCACTGAGCCGAGATCAACCACTGCACTCCAGCCTGAGCAACAGTGAGACTTGGTCTCAAAAAAAAAAAAAAAAAAGTACCCTTCAAATCCCTCCTCTGATGATGATCCCCAGGCCAAATTGGATAAGAAATTACAAAAACAGGTGAAGGTGCAGGAGACTGAAATTAACAACCAGGCTGGGCATGGTGGCTCATACCTGTAATCCCAGCACTTTGGGAGGCAAAGGCAGGAGGATCACTTGAGTCCAGGAGTTCCAGACCAGCCTGGGCAACATAGCGAGACCCTGTCTCTGTAAATGATATTTTTAAAAAATTAGCCAGGTGTAGTGGAGCATGCCTGTAATCCCAGCTACTCAGGAAGCTGAGGCAGGAGGATTGCTTGAGCCCAGGAGGTCGAGGTGGCAGTGAGCTGTGATATCACCGCACTCCAGCCTGGGTGACACAGCAAGACCCTGTAAGAAAAGAAAAGGAGAGAGAGAAAAAAAAAAGAAAAGAAAAGAAAAAAGAAAAAGAGGAGGAAGAAAGACCAGGTGAAGGCTATTGGAGAAGCAAAGGGCTGGAGGGAAAGGTCACCCTAAACTAGGCACCCTCTATGGGGGTGGCAAAGACTGTTCTAAAGTGAATGAGAGGGCCAGGCACAGTGGCTCACACCTGTAATCCCAGCACTTTGGGAGGTCAAGGTGGGCAGGGTCAGGAGTTCGAGACCAGTCTGGCCTACACGGTGAAACCCCGTCTCTACTAAACATACAAAAATTAGCTGGGTGTGGTGGCACAGGCCTGTAATTCTAGTTACTCAGGAGGCTAGGGCAGGAGAATTGCTTGAACCCAGAAGGAGGAGGTTGCACTGAGCCATGATCAAGCCATTGCACTCCAGCCTCGGTGACAAGTGGTAGACTCTGTCTCAAAATAAAGAGAATGAGAGGCTTCTATGAAATTGTTCAAGAAACTGGATCTAGATGGAGAGCTGTAAAGACACCCCTACCCCACCCACACTCCCCACCATGGAGGGTACAGATGCCTGTCCAGAACAGCCAAACCAGCGCCCTGAAGCTCTAGCTGTGTCTCTCACTGGGCCTTTGGCCCTCACTTGCCAAGTACATAAGTGACTCACAATCGCAGTCACCGTCATGTGTCCAGGGCCAGTGGTGCCAATTGTTTCCCATGCAGTATCTCATTTAGTCCTCCTAGCAACCCTGTGAAAGAGGTGTGTTTCTGTCCTCTTGTTACAAATGAAAAAATGAAAAAAAAAAAAGACTTAAAAAGGCCAAATAACTTGCCCAAGGTCATGCAGTTAGTAAGTAGAAGAGCAAGGGCTCAAATCCAGCTCTGCCCATCACCCATGGTTCTAAAAGTTCTAATTTTTCCGTTGAGTAATTTAAGAATTCCATTTGTTGGAAGAACCAGCCCGTTTTCTGTCTGTCACAGGGCCATCTTGAAATAGTCCTGCCTCCACAGCCCCTTCTTCAGCCTGTCAAAGCCACAAAAGCTTTCCCAAGATCCTAAGACCAGTAGGCAAGAAGAGCTTCCAATCCCTATTAAAGCCATGTTCATGAGAGAACTCAAGCTTTCTACCCACAGCCACTGGAACTTCTGCTGTAGGAATTGGGGGACATTCTTGAGCCATGGAAGCCTTGAGGCTGCTGGGACTCAAGAATCTGTGATGATGCCCTCAGTTCCGTGAGTCTTGTATTCTGGTTTATTTCTGCTCCACTATGTCTGAGGCCTCCTCTCTTCCCAGCAGCTACTGGGGCTAAAACATCCAAAGTGGCTTTTGCAGTCACGTGACTGGTGCCTCATGTTCTTCCATGTGGTCTCTCTCCCCGACAGAGCAGCCTTGTCGTCTTGTACAGTTGTTGGGCTCTGAGAACCCTCTATGGATGCTCTACACCATTGCGCCATTACCTCTATGGCAACCCTCTATGGATGGTTTATGCCATTGCACCATCACCTGTGCTACCCCCGGCCCCTCCATGGAAACCACTGCCTAGGCAGCTGTGTCACACCATGTGACCCTGCCTCTCAGCCACCCCCAAGCCCCCAAATATACAGTTCACTGGACCAGGATCCCATATAGGCCGGCCAATGATTTTTGAAGTCATCTGGCTCAAAAATGTAGGGAAAGCCAGCCAGGCCAGTCAGATGGTCTTTTTTGGAAATTGGAGCAGAGAAACCAGACAGTAGAATCAGTGAGCAACAAGATGTCCTGAGGGCAAGTAGGGCCTGGCTGGACTAGTGTGCTGGCCAGAATTACACTGGAGAAGAAACTTGGCAATTGAAGCAAAACCAAAATGAGCTATGCCATGGGGAAAATCCCCTCGTTGTGGAGGGAAAATGAGCTTGGTTTTGGCAAGAGGATAGAGGAGATGGTGAGAACAGAGCTGGGACTCCACAAAGGGCTGGGAGAAGCCATCCCGGGGGACCTCCTGCCTGTGGGTGTCGTTGCAGCCAGTTTGCCACTCGTTCCCTTGGCTGTCAGTTGGCTTAGAAGCGGGCAGGTGACTTAGCTGTGCTGGTAAAATGTATGGGGATTCCCAGCCCATGCAGCACGCCGTCCCATTTGCCAGATGCGGCTCACACCTTTAATTCCAGCACTTTCAGAGGATGAGGCAGGTGGATCACGAGGTCAGGAGTTCAAGACCAGCCTGGCCAAGATGGTGAAACCCCCATCTCTACTAAAAATATAAAAATTGGGGGCCGCACGCGGTGGCTCACACCTGTAATCCCAGCACTTTGGGAGGCCGAGGTTGGTGGATCACCTGGGGTCAGGAGTTCGAGATCAGCCTGGCTAACATGGTGAAACCCCATCTCTACTAAATATACAAAATTATCTGGGCATGGTGGTACACGCCTGTAATCCCAGCTACTCAGGAGGATGAGGCAAGAAAATCATTTAAATCTGGGAGTCAGAGGTTGCAGTGAGCTGGGATTGCACCACTGTACTCCAGCCTGGGCAACAGCGTAAGACTTCATCTCCAAAACAAAACAAAACAAAAAAAATTACCTGGGCACAGTGGCAGGTGCCTGTAATTCCAGCTACTTGGGAGGCTGTGGCAGGAGAATCACTTGAACCTGGGCGGCAGAGGTTTCAGTGAGCCGAGATCATGCCACTGCACTCCAGCCTGGGCGATAGAGTGAGACTCTGTCTCAATCAAAAAAAAAAAAGTATGGGGAGATGGCTGGGACCATCTTGAGACCATGAGGCAACAAGACCGAAGGGAAAAGCCCACATACTGAGGATGGCAGAGCCTATGTCCTCCCTGACAGCATTGAGCCACCATACCTATCCTGGAACCCCCACTTCCTCCAGTCTTACTGATCTGTAAGTCACATGTCTTTATTTTATAGGCAGATTTCTGATACCTGCAGCCTAAAGCATTCCTCACCCCTTCTCAGAACCCCGTGACTCTTGCTATAACTCCCAATGGAAAATCAACCTAAGTTTAGACATTAGAAATTGAATTGTTGCTCATATGGAGGGAATAAGAATCAGGATCGGTCCTAGCCTATAGAGGAATCCCAGCTCTGAGTGCTGACCCCAAGGCCTAGGGGACATGGACAAGGAAAGAGATATTCACAAAAAGTTCCAGGCATCTTTTTCTTTGAGACAGAGTCTCACTCTATCACCAGGCTGGAGTACAGTGGCGCAATCTCGGCTCACTGCAACCTCCAACTCCCTAGTTCAAGCAATTCTCCTTCCTCAGCCTCCTGAGTAGCTGGGATTACAGGGAAGCACCACCACACCCAGCTAATTTTTTTTTTTTTTTTTTTTTTTTTAGTAGAGACGGAGTTTCACCATGTTAGCCAAGATGGTCTCAATCTCCTGACCTCGTGATCCACCGGCCTGGGCCTCCCAAAGTGCTGGGATTACACACGTGGGCTACCCTGCCCAGCCTTAGACATCTTCTAAAACAGGGCTCAATGATGAATTGTAGCAATTCAGCGGGGCTTTAATGCCTGAGATTTGGAGCGTGAGCGAGGGAACTAACTGGAAGAAGTTGATGGCCGCCAGAACTAAACTGGCCTAGTGGGAAACTAGGCCTTTTGGTTACTCTCCAGCCATCAACTTTAGTGCTGTTTTAGATTCTCAGGAATAAGGTGTCCTCAGCTGCCATTCTGTGTGCATAGCCACCGCTCCCCCACCCACCCCCTCTGCAACTTTGTTCATTCCTTATCTCCTTCACCTCTTCTCTTTTTTCCTACATTTTCTTTCTGGCTTCTCTTTGTTTTTTTCCCTTGAGATGGAGTCTCGCTCTGTCACCCAGGCTGGAGTGCAGTGGTGCTGTCTTGGCTCACTGCAACCTCTGCCTCCCAGGTTCAAGCAATTCTCCTGCCTCAGCCTCCCAAGTAGCTGGGATTACAGGTGTGCACCACCATGCCCAGCTAATTTTTGTATTTTTAGTAGAGACTTGGTTTCACCATGTTGGTCAGGCTGGCCTTGAACTCCTAACCTTATGATCTACCCACCTCAGCCTCCCAAAGTGCTGGGATTACAGGCGTGAGCCACTGCGCCTCTTTCTGGCTTCTCTAAGCAAAGTTAGGAGCCAGAAATCTACAATACCTAACTCACTTCTATTAAGAACTCAATGGGCCAGGCGCGATGGCTCACGCCTGTAATCCCAGCACTTTGGGAGCCCAAGGCAGGTAGATCATGAGGTCAGGAGTTCGAAACCAGCCTGGCCAACATACTGAAACCCTGTCTCTACTAAAAATACAAAAATTAGCCTGGCATGGTGGCACGTGCCTGTAGTCCTAGCTACTCAGGAGGCCAAGGCAGGAGAATTGCTTGAACGTGGTAGGCAGAGGTTGTGGTGAGCCAAGATTGTGCCACTGCACTCCAGCCTGGGCAACAGAGTGAGACTCCATCTCGGGGGAAAAAAAAAAAACTCAATGAGAGAGTTACTGTAGGGAGAGACAAGGATGTATTTTGGAAGACGTAGAATGCTGGTTGAAGGCCAAGGTTGAAGTTGGTAGGAAAGAAGCAATCAGTTGAGGACTAGAGAAAGCTTTCTTCTGGTCTTTCCTCAAGTGTAAGTGTGTGTGTGTGTGTGTGTGTGTGCGTGTGTGTGTGTGTTGCTTCAACACAAGAGTGTGTGTGTGTGTTGCTTCAACACAAGAAATATGCCTGATCCTTCCCTTATGGAATGAGAAGCTGAACCCAAGAGCTCTAGCCCGTCCTCTTTAAATCTCCATTTTTGAAAATATGAAACAAAGAGAAATTGGCATCCTCCTAATGCATCTTAGAAATACACATTATTTCATTTTACTCGTACCTGGAGAAAAAGCACCCCCGGCCCCATTTTGCCATCTCCAAATAATCTTCAGCATTTGTAGAGATGTGGCCCCTGGAAGTCCATCAGATATATGGGGCCCACCCACAGCTGTGTTGTGATGATATTAGAATTTGCAACTGTCAGATTCTGGCACCAAACCCAGCACCTCTCAATGCTGTCCTTCTGCACCCCACATATTGTATGATGTTTTGAAGGGCAAAGCCAGTGCACCATTGATTTTTGCCTGTTGCTTTGTTCCCTCAACAGACACGTAAGGAATGAAAGCTTTGATTGAGGTGAAAGAAGCAAAAAAGCTTAAATCCCTACTTTAATGGAATTAATGCTTTAATGTGATTTTTTTTTTTTTTTTTTTTTTTTTTAGAGACGCAGTCTCACTCTGTGGCCCAGGCTGGAGTGCAGCGGTGTGATCTCGGCTAACTGCAACCTCTGCCTCCCGGGTTCAAGTGATTCTCCTGCATCAGCCTCCTGCATAGCTGGGACTACAGGTGCCCGCCACCAAAAATTAGCCACCCGGCTAATTTTTGTATTTTTCGTAGAGATGGGATTTCACCATATTGACCAGGCTGGTATCGAACTCCTGACCTTGTGATCCACCCGCCTCAACCTCCCAAAGTGCTGGGATGACAGATGTAAGCCACGGCACCAGGCCTTTAATGTGAACTTCAATAAACCCTGAATTCCTCCCGCAATTTTCCGTCTATATCACTGAGGATTCTCTGAAATCCAATAAGGAATAAAACTGGGGCTGGGCACGGTGGCTCAAGCCTGTAATCCCAGCACTTTGGGAGGCCGAGGCGGGCGGATCACAAGGTCAGGAGATCGAGACCATCCTGGCTAACATGATGAAACCCCGTCTCTACTAAAAATACAAAAAATTAGCTGGGCGTGGTGGCGGGCGCCTGTAGTCCCAGCTGCTCAGGAGGCTGAGGCAGGAGAATGGCATGAACCCGGGAGGCGGAGCTTGCAGTGAGCCGAGATCGCGCCACTGCACTCCAGCCTGGGTGAGAGCAAGACTCCGTCTGAAAAAAAAAAAACAAAAAAAAAACTGGAAGACTTTTTCCCCTTCTTCGTCATCAAGGTTTTTCTCCGGGATGAATTAGCCTGATTAGTGCCTGAAAGTTCTCCCACAATCTGTCCAAGCTCATTCCTTTTTTGTGTGAATTCTCCAATGATGAGAAAGCTAAGCTTGCCCCCAAGTGATTTTCCACACTAATTATACTCCTAAGACTTCCCTCCAGTGTAGATGATCTCACATTCTGTGTTCTCCACGCTTCCCCGAGTTTTCCGTCTTCATTACATATGACCATTTAAGTCCCACATGAATTAGCTTATACTGTCTAAGTATGGAACTCTGATTGAAGGTTCTTCCTCATCCATTATACTCACAAGGCCCCTCTCTGCTACAAAATCCGAGATGTTGAATTAACTCTGGGCACCATCTCAAAGCATTTTTACATCCATTACGCACATACAGTTTTCCTCCATTGTGAATTATCTGATGTTGAATGAGCTGTACTTTCCCGAAAGCTCTTGCATGTTTCTGCATTGATAAGAGTCTCTGTTGCATGTGAATTAGCTGATGCTGCATTGGAATGTTGACGATGCCTCCTCCATCCCCAGGGATTCTCTCCAAAATCAATGTTACAGTGTTCAATAGCAAGGGAGCCCCAGGGAAAATTGCCTGTATAAATGAAAAAGATGTTCTCTGTGATAGAAACACTGTAATATTGAATAAATTCTGAATTCTGTTGTACAACTTGGCCATATCTTATTTGGAGTTTCTCTCACTTCGAAAACACATAAATGGAATCGCAGATTTTTTTCTGTATTCATGGCACTCAATAGGATGGAGTCCCTAAAATGTTTCTCTACGATGTCCCCATATTTGTAATGGCCCAAGGGATTCTTCCTGACCACCACACAAACAAAATCCACTGAAGACCATGGCATTAAAGAGTTGCATTGATGCAAAGCCAGCTACGCCACGTGGGAGGTGGAGTTATTACTCAAATCAATCTCGCTAATGGCTTGGAGATTAGGGATTTCTCCAAGATAGATTGGTAGGCAAGGGGCTAAGGTAGGGGGTCTGCTGATTGGTTGGGTCAAGGAGATGAAATCATAGGGAATTAATGCTGTCCTATTGGGCTGAGTCAGTTCCTGGGTGGCGGCCACAGGACTGGTTGGCAGGTGGGGACATCCATTTGTCAGAAATGCAAAACTTTGAAAAGCATTTTTTCTTTTTTGTTGAGACACAGTTTTGCTCTTGTTGCCCAGGCTGGAGTACAGTGGTATGATCTCGGCTCACCACAACATCCACCTCCCGGGTTCAAGTGATTCTCCTGCCTCAGCCTCCCAAGTAGCTGGGATTATAGGCACCTGCCACTATGCCCGGCTAATTTTTGCATTTTTAATAGAGACAGGGTTTCACCATGTTGGCCAGGCTGGTCTCAAACTCCTGACCTCAGGTGATCTGCCCGCCTTGGTCCCGCAAAGTGCTGGGATTACACGCATGAGCCACCGTGCCCAGCCTACTCTGATTTTTTAAAATGCTTATGGTAAAAACAAGATAGATATGTTGAAGTTAGTAGTCACTTAGAAACTGAAAAATGTCTTCAAGAGGGGTTAAGTGTTGTCAGTTGTGTCTGAATGGCCAAGAACTTAGATAAAATGAAAAAGGATGAAAGGAAAATCATGTAATGTAATCACAAAGGTTGTGTTCACCATGATGTCGGGGATCTCACGAAGGTTCCTTAATATAGACAACATTTTAACAATAGCCATATTTTAAGCAGTCATCTTTTTTCTCTACAATGTATTCCTGGAACTGCTTTGTTAAAAACTCATTATTTTCTTTTAATAATTACTCATATCCTGAAGCA
This sequence comes from Nomascus leucogenys, assembly GCF_006542625.1. Classification (NCBI taxonomy): domain Eukaryota; kingdom Metazoa; phylum Chordata; class Mammalia; order Primates; family Hylobatidae; genus Nomascus; species Nomascus leucogenys. The sequence goes on along the minus strand of NW_022095790.1, from coordinate 434,332 downwards.
GCGTCAAACAAATTCTAATTCTAATAAATACATCATAAAAACAAAAACATGGGCCGGGCAAGGTGGCTCAAGCCTGTAATCCCAGCACTTTGGAAGGCCGAGGCGGGCGGATCACGAGGTCAGGAGATCGAGACCACGGTGAAACCCCGTCTCTACTAAAAATACAAAAAAAAAAAAAAGCCAGGCGTGGTGGCGGGCGCCTGTAGTCCCAGCTACTCGGAGAGGCTGAGGCAGGAGAATGGCGTGAACCCGGGATGCGGAGCTTGCAGTGAGCCGAGATCGCGCCACTGCACTCCAGCCTGGGCGACAGAGCAAGACTCAGTCTCAAAAAAAAAAAAAACATGGCCAGGTGCAATGGCTCACTCCCAGCATTTTGGGAGGCCGAGGCAGGCGGCTCTCCTGAGGTCAGGAGTTCAAGACCAGCCTGGCCAACATGGTGAAACCTCATCTCTACTAAAAATAAAAAAATTACCTGGATGTGGTGGCACGTGCCTGTAATCCCAGCTACTCAGGAAGCTGAGGCAGGAAAATCGTTTGAAACTGGAAGGCGGAAGTTGCAGTGAGCCAAGATCACACCACTGCACTCCAGTCAAAACAGAAACATGCCAAGTAATCCCATTGATTTTTTTTTTTTTTTTGAGACACAGTCTTGCTCTGTCATTTCAGCTGGAATGCAGTGGCATGATCTCAGCTCACTGCAACCTCCACCTTCCAGGTTCAAGTGATTCTCCTGTCTTAGCCTCCCGAGTAGCTAGAATTACAGGCACTAACCACCAAGCCTGGCTAATTTTTGTATTTTTAGCAGAGACAGGGTTTCACCATGTTGGCCAGGCTGGTCTCAAACTCATGACCTCAGGTGATCCACCCACCTCCACCTCCCAAAGTGCTGGGATTACAGACATGAGCCACTGCGCCCGGCCTCAATTTTGGTACTTTATTTTTTTTTTGAGACGGAGTTTTGCTCTTGTTGCCCAGGCTGGAGTGCAATGGCATGATCTCAACTCACCACAACCTCCACCTCCCAGGTTGAAGGAATTCTCCTGCCTCAGCCTCCTGAGTAGCTGGGATTACCAGGCATGTGCCACCACACCCACCTAATTTTGTATTTTTAGTAGACACAAGGTTTCGCCATGTTGGCCAGGCTGGTCTCGAACTCCTGACCTCAAATGATCCACCCGACTCAGCCTCCGAAAGTGCTGGGATTGCAGGCGTGAGCCACCACGACTGGCCAGTTTGAGTTTTCTATCAATCCACCTTTGTACACTGACTCTTCCTCACCTTCATATTGTTACTGAGTCCATCTAGTGAGTTTTAAATTTTTGTTACTATATTTTTGTTTTAAAATTTCCATTTGAGGCTAGGTGTTGTGGCTCATGCCTGTAATCCCAGCACTCTGGGAGGCCGAGGTGGTCAAATGACTTCAATTTAGGAGTTTGCGACCAGCCTGGGTGACATGACAAGACCCTGTCTCTACAATAATTAAAAAAATTGTGCTTACTTCGGCAGCACATATACTAAAATTGGAACAATACAGAGAAGATTAGTATGGAGCCTGCGCAAGGATGACATGCAAATTCGTGATGCATTCCATATTCTTGCCACCGTCTGCTGCCCATCACCTCACTTTGCTTCCCTTCCCCAGATCCTGCCATGACGTCACAGGCCTGTGATGCCATAGCCTTCCCACGTCCATCTCCCATTGCACCACGGGGGTTGGCAATTGGAGAACAATCTGGCCATCCCCGCTCAGGCGTGGCGCCTTGCCGCCTACTGCTACAGCCCTTATGCAACAATAAATAAATAAATAAAAATACAAAAATTAGCCAGGCATGGTGGTACATGCCTTTAGTCCCAGCTACTAGGGAGGCTGAGGTGGGAGGATCACTTGAGTCCGGGAGGCAGAGGCTGCAGTGAGCTGAGATCGTGTCACTGCACACCAGCCTGGACAACAGAGATTCTTGTCTTAAAAAAAGATGGCCAGATGCGGTGGCTCATGCTTGTAATCCCAGCTACACAGGAGGCTGAGGCAGAAGAATCACTTGAACCTGGGCGGGGGAGGTTGCAGTGAGCCGAGATTGTGCCAGGGCACTCCAGCCTAGGCGACAAGAGTGAAACTCTGTCTCAAATCCTCAAAACAAAACAAAACAACAAAACAAGACCAAGTGTGGTGGCTCATTCTGGTAATCCTGGCACTTTAGGAGGCCGAGGTGGGTGGATCACCTGAGGTCAGGGGTTCAAGACCAGCCTGGGCAACACGGTGAAACCCCATCTCTATTAAAAGTGCAAAAATTAGGTTGGGCACAGTAGCTCACGCCTGTAATCTCAGCACTTTGGGAGGCCAAGGCAGGCAGATCACGAGGTCAGGGGATCAAGACCATCCTGGCTAACACGGTGAAACTCCATTTCTACTAAAAATATTAAAAAAATAGCCGGGCCTGGTGGTGGGCACCTGTAGTCCCAGCTACTCGGGAGGCTGAGGCAGAAGAATCACTTGAACCCAGGAGGTGGAGGCTGTGGTGAGCCGAGATCAGGTCACTGCACTCTAGCCTGGGTGACAGAGCAAGACTCTGTCTCAAAAAAAAACAAAAACAAAAACAAAAACAAAAATTAGCCGGGCATGGTGGCAGGTGCCTGTAATCCCAGGTACTCGGGAGGCCAAGGCACTAGTATCACTTCAACCAGGGAGGCAGAGTTTGCAGTGAGCTAAGATTATGCCATTGCATTCTAGCCTGGGTGAGAGTGAGACTCCATCTCAAAAACAAAACAAAACAAAACAAAACACAAAAAACTAATAAAAGAATAGTAAGGGAATACTAAGCAACTCTACCCACATAAATCCAACAAGTTGGATGAAATGGGCCAATTCCTTGAAATCTATAAACTACCAAAAACATTCAATATGAAACATAATTTTTTAAATCTTGTAACAATTTTAAAAATTGAATTCATGGCTGGGTGTGGTGGCTCACTCTTGTAATCCCAGCACTTTGGGAGGCTGAGGCGGGCGGATCACGAGGTCAGGAGATCGAGACCACGGTGAAACCCCGTCTCTACTAAAAATACAAAAAATTAGCCGGGCGTGGTGGCGGGCGCCTGTAGTCCCAGCTACTCAGAGAGGCTGAGGCAGGAGAATGGCGTGAACCCGGGAGGCAGAGCTTGCAGTGAGCCGAGATTGCGCCACTGCACTCTAGCCTGGGCGACAGAGCGAGACTCCGTCTCAAAAAAAAAAAAAAAAAATTGAATTCATGGTTTTTTTTTTTTATTTTATTTTATTGTGAGACTGCATCTCACTCTGTCACCCACGCTGGAGTGCAGTGACACAGTCATGGCTCACCGCAGCCTTGACTTCCTGGGCTCAGGTGATCCTCCCACCTCAGCCTCCTGAGTAGCTAGGACTACAGGCACCCACCACCACACCCAGCTATTTTTTTATTTTTTGTAGAGACAGGGTTTTGCCAAGTTGCCCAGGCTGGTCTCCAACTCCTGGGGCTCAGGCAATCCACCTGCCTCAGCCTCCCAAAGTGTTAAGATTACAGGCTTGAGCCACCAGGCCTGGTTGAATTCCTTTTTTTTTTTTTTTTTTTTTGAGATGGTCTGTCACCCAGGCTGGAGTGCAGTCCGCAATCTCGGCTCACTGCAACCTTCACCTACTGGGTTCAAGGGATTCTCCTGCCTCAGCCTCCCAAGTAGCTGGGACTGCAGGCACCCACCACCACGCCTGGCTAATTTTTTGTACTTCTAGTAGAGACAAGGTTTCACCATGTTGGCCAGGCTGGTCTCGAACTCCAGACCTCAGGTGATCCACCCGCCTCAACCTCTTAAAGTGTTAGGATTATAGGCATGAGCCACCATGCCTGGCCTTGAATTCATAGTTTTAGTAAAACAATTTCTTTTCTTCATGGTCGCATACAACTAGTTTGGTGATTCCCTGGAAGGACCCATGTGACTCCAGATAAAGTTCTACTCTAGGTGAAGATTTATTACAGCAGAGGATACAGTACAAGAACAACAGGGAAAAGGATATTAATAGATGAAGGCTGGAAGGTCAAATGCACACTTTTTTATCCTCTCTCTGCAGGGACAGCCCAGACATATTTTTCCAGGAGCAAACTACAAGGACTTGTATAAGATGTCCTTGCCCAGGAAATCCAACTTGAGTTATGCAGTCAAAATTTGTGTGGTTAGGCCAGGCGCAGTGGCTCACCCCTGTTATCCCAGCACTTTGGGAGGCCAAGACGGGAGGATTGCTGGAGTCCAGGAGTCTGAGACTAGCCTGGACAACATAGTGAGACCTCGTCTTTAAAAAAAAAAAAAATTAGGCCAGGCATGGTGGCTCACGACTGTAATCCTAGCACTTTGGGAGGCTGAGGCAGGAGGATTGTTTGAGGCCAGGAGTTGGAGACCAGCCTGGGAAACAGGAAGAGACCCCATCTCTACAAAAAAATATATAAAAATTAGCTGGGCATGGTGGTGTATGCCTTTGGTCCCAGCTACTTGGGAAGCTGAGGCATGAGAATCGCTTGAACCCAGGAGACGGAGGTTGCAGTGAGTGGAGATCGCACCACTGCACTCCAGCCTGGGCGACAGAGTGGGACCCCATCTCAAAAATAAATAAATAAATAAATAAATAAATAAATAAATTAACACTGGATGGAAATCACATCCAGGCCCTGTAATTTCGAAGAAGGGAAGATCAAAGAGAAGTCTGCGGTGTAGAGGAAATCCCCTTGGACCTGGGATCTGGTCCAGACCAGGCACCGCCCTGCCAGGGAGGCCAAGAACCGCAGTGTGTGCACAGGAAATGGTGGGGGAGTTTCTGTTCTGGGATGAGGGGGAACCGTTGGCAGTGCTCTACGTTTTTTGTTTTTGTTTTTGTTTTTGAGAAGGGGTCTGGCTCTGTCACCCAGGCTGGAGTGCAGTGTTGTGATCTCAGCTCACTGCAGCCTCTACCTCCTGGGTTCAAGCCATCCACCCACCTCAGCCTCCCAGGTAGCTAAAACTACAAGCCTATGTCACTATGCCCAGCTAATTCTTGTAGTTTTTTGTAGAGATGGGGTTTCACTATGTTGCCCAGACTGGTCTGAACTCCTGAGTTTAGGTGATCTGCCCACCTCGGCCTCCCAAAGTGCTGGGATTACAGGCGTGAGCCACTGCCCCCAAGCTACACGCTGCCTTTTTTTTTTTTTTTTTTTGATTGACTGATCGATTGAAACACTCTACTTTTTCATAGTTAAAATTGTTTATAAGCCATATGCAGTAGCTCACTCCTCTAATCCCAGCACTTTGGGAGGCTGAGGAGGGAGGATGGCTTGAGACCAGAGTTTGAGACCAGCATGGGCAATATAGTGAGACCTCATCTCTATAAAAAAAATTTAAAAATTATCTGGGGGTAGTGATTCATGCCTGCAGTCCTAGCTACTGAGGAGGGTGAGGCAGAAGGATCACTTGAGCCTGGGAGTTCGAGGTTGCAGTGAGCTGTGATTGCACCACTGCCCTCCAGCCCGGGTGACAGAGCAAGACCCTGTCTCAAGAAAAAACAATAAACAAATAAAAATTATTTATAGTTATTATTATTTCATTAGTCATACTAACCAATACCCTCTTTTTGTGAACAATTTTTCAAAATGGTATTTCCTTTTTTTCTGCCAGGATATAGACACAATACTGCATATACTCATTTGAAGGTATAAAATTCTGTTACTTGCCTTTTCTCTTCACTTTTTTTTTTTAAACAGTCTGGCTCTGTCCCCCAGGCTGGAGTACAGTCGCACAATCTCAGCTCACTGCAAGCTCTGCCTCCTGGGTCCAAGTGATTCTCGTGCCTCAGCCACCCAAGTAGCTGAGAATCCAGGTGTGCCCCACCTCGTCGGGCTACTTTTTAAATTTTTTGTAGGGTCTTGCTATGTTGCCAGGCTGCTCTCAAACTCCTCCTGCCTCAGCCTTCCAAAGTGCTGGGATTACAGGTATGTGCCACTGCACCCAACCAATTTTGTCGTTCCTTTTTTGTTTTTTGAGACAGGGTCTCACCCTGTCACCCAGGCTGGGGTGCAGTGGCACAGTCATGGCTCACTGCAGCCTTGAACTTCTGGGCTTAAGTGATCCTCCTTCCTCAGCCTCCTGAGTAGCTGGGATGACAGGTGCACACCACAATCCCTGGCTAATTTTTGTAGAGGCGGAGTTTTGCCTTTTTTTTTTTTTTTTTTTTTTTTTTTGTGAGCAGCAGCAAGATTTATTATGAAGAGCAAAAGAACAAAGCTTCCACAGCATGGAAGGGGACCCGAGTGGGTTGCCTGGAGTTTTGCCATTTTACTCAGCTGGTCTTGAACCTCTGTGCTTAAGCAATCTTCCCGACTCAGCCTCCCAAAGTGCTGGGATCACAGGAGTGAGCCACCGCTCCTGGCTGATTTTGTCATTTCTTGAAAATGAGATTGGTAGCTCCCTGAGAAAACTCTTCATTTTCCTCATTAAACTAGCCCAATGTTCACTGCTTAGCCAACCCCAACATTGCTTATAAATTATCTAAGCTAACGATAAATTATCTAAGCTAACAATTCAAAGGCAGCTGGGCGCGGTGGCTCAAGCCTGTAATCCCAGCACTTTGGGAGGCCAAGGCGGGTGGATCACATGAGGTCAGGAGTTCGAGACCAGCCTGTCCAACATGGCGAAACCCCATCTCTACCAAAAATACAGAAGTTAGCTGGGCATGGTGGTGGGTACCTGTACGCGCAGTGGTGCGATCTCAGCTCACTGCAACCTCCCTCCTCTTGGGTTCAAGCAATTCTCCTGCCTCAGCCTCCAGAGTAGATGCGATTATAGGCACCCACCACCACACCCAGCTAATTTTTGTATTTTTAGTAGAGACGGGGTTTCGCCATGTTGGCCAGGCTGCTCTCAAACTCCTGACCTTAGGTGATCCACCTGTCTCTGTCTCCCAAAGTGCTGGGATTACAGGCATGAGTCACCTTCCTGCCCAGCCAAAAAGGTTCCTTTTAATCCTTTTTCATTCATCATTCACAAAGACTATCTTTTTTTTGACAATCTCTATTTCTAGATCTCAGGAAACTAGGTGGTAAAAACTTCAGCACGGCCGGGCGCAGTGGCTCACGCTTGTAATCCCAGCACTTTGGGAGGCCGAGGCGGGTGGATCACGAGGTCAGGAGATCGAGACCACGGTGAAACCCCGTCTCTATTAAAAATACAAAAAATTAGCTGGGCGTGGTTGCAGGCGCCTGTAGTCCCAGCTACTCGGAGAGGCTGAGGCAGGAGAATGGCGTGACCCCAGGAGGCGGAGCTTGCAGTGAGCTGAGATTGCGCCACTGCACTCCAGCCTGGGTGACAGGGCAAGACTCCGTCTCAAAAAAAAAAAAAAAAAAAAAAAAACTTCAGCACTATATATATATTTTTTTGAGACAGAGTCTTGCTCTGTCACCCAGGCTGGAGTGCAGTGGCACGATCTCAGCTCACTGGAACCTGCACCTCCTAGGTTCAAGTGATTCTCGTGCCTCAGCCTCCTGAGTAGCTGCAATGATAGGCACCCGCCTATCCAGCTAATTTTTTTGTATTTTTTGTAGAGACGGGTTTCACCATGTTGCCAAGGCAGGTCTCAAACTCCTGGCCTCAGGTGATCCGACCACCTCGGCCTCCCAAAGTACTGCGATTACAGGTGTGAGCCACCACACCTGGCCACACTATATTTTTGGTGTAGTTTTTCTTATGTTAGAATGACATGATAAAGGCTAAGCGCTACGTGAAATGGACACATTTCGTATTTACGACACTTGCTATATAGCATTTGCTTCCTGCATTGATTTTAAAATGTTTAGAAATAAAATCCCTGGCCGGGCATGTTGGCTCAGTAGGTGACTGGTTAGTTGTATCATTCTTTTTGAGACAGGCTGCAGTGCAGCGGCAATATCATAGCTGACATAGCTGACTGCAACCTCCGCCTCCTAGATTCCAGCTATCCTCCTACCTCAGCCTCTCGAGTAGCTGGGACCATGGGCGTGCACCACCACGCCCGGCTAATTTTTGTACTTTTTGTATAGATGGGGTCTCACTACATTGCCCAGGCTGGTCTTGAACTCCCAGACACAAGTGATCTGCCCGCCTCAGCCTCCCAAAGTTTCGGGATTACAGTCGTGAGCCACTGCACCCCGGCTCCTAGTTGTGTAATTCTTACAAAGAACATTACGCAGCTGTTAACGAGGACTTCCCATTAGTCTTGATATGGCACACTCTCCAAGATATTTAAAGTATAACATACCCTACAGTGTGTATTAGGAATTGCCATTTGTGTGGGGAAATGATTATATTCATATATAAGTTTATAAATTCAGAAAGCATGCCGAAAATTCATCGAGTATCCAGGGGTAACTGTGCTTGTCTCTAGTGTTTAACTAGTGGCGGGAGGAAGATTTAATTTCCACCACATGCCCTTTGGTGCCTTTTGAATTCAGAACAATTTCCGTTATCTATTAAAAATAAAATACCGGCCGGGCACGGTGGCTCACGCCTGTAATCCCAGCACTTTGGGAGGCAGAGACGGGAGGATCACTTGAGCTCAGCAGTATCACTTGAGCTCAGGAATTTGAGACCACCCTGGGCAACATGGTGAGGCCGTGTGTCTACAAAAAGAAAAAATAAAGTAAAATATCACGTGTTACTGAATCCCTGGTATTTGGCGGGCACTGCATACTGTAAACAATTGTGGAGCTCTTTGGAAATTTACCTTAAAAGGGAGTCCTCTCAAAGGCTGGACACCATGACTCTACAAGGGTGAGTTTTCAAATCTACCATGGAAGCCCAGGGCCTCAGCAGCATCCTGAGTCCCACTGACGGACAGGTTCTTATGACTCAACTCCCATCGCACCAGTCCTGCAGCTTTCTAAAGGCATCCAGCACTTTCTACCTTGCATTCTATCTTCATCTTCGCTAGTCCTTACAGCACCGCATGATCCCGGCGGAGAGTGCTTATCAGACTAGCTTGTGTGTCCCCACGGCACCTACAGCACCGTCAAGCACAGGGTCCAGAAAGCTCCAATGAAAGGCATGAAAGCAGCAAGGGAACGAGACTGAGGAGCAAATCGCGCGAGTAGGGGCGGTAGGAGGCCCACCCTACGCCCTGTCCCGCGCGGAGCATAAGCCCTGCCCACATCCTGAGCTCCCGGGTCCGCAAAGTTGGGCCCCACCGAGCTCCAACGCCAGAACCCAGAAGCACTTGCTGCCAGGAACAGGCAACTCCCGTGCGCGATAACGTCGCGGCCGCGGCGCGAGGAGTGGAACCGCAGGCACCGTGCAGCCGCGGCCCAGTAAGCGGGCGCCGAACAGCCCGTGGCCCAATGGCTGCGGCGCGGGCACGCTGGGGGGGGGCCGGGCGCGCCGACTTTTCCAGAAGATCCGGATAGTGCCTCCCGGCCGTGGCGCGCCGGCTCTGGGCTCTCCGCACGCTGCATCGCTCTTTCTCCTCTGGAGCAGCTATGGCGGCGGCGAAGACCGTGAACCCCAAGGCCAAGGTGGCCCGAGCGCAGGCGGCGCTGGCGTTCAACATCAGCGCGGCGCGGGGTCTGCAGGACGTGCTGAGGACCAACCTGGGGCCCAAAGGGACCATAAAGATGTAAGGCGGGGCTGGCGGGAGGGCTGGGCTGGCACCGCGCGCCGCTGCGCACCTGGCGGGCCCAGGACCGCGGACGGGAGCCCGCTGCCTCGGGGCTCCGCAGCCACCCTTCCTCGCGTCCTCCCGGGCCGGTCCTGTTCCCTGCTAAGCCCCGCCGTCGCGGCCATTTTTTCCTGCGTCGTGCCGTCTCCATGGAGAAAAAAGCGGCTCTAGTGTGCGGCGTTCCCCGCCTTCTTGGGCTTCCAGACACCCTGAGGGCTCTGCACAATCTCTGCGGGGACGGGGTGGGCACTACACCTGTCCTCCAGCCTGCAGGAGATAACTAGCTCCATATTCTCGGCTCCCTAAGATCGGGGAAAAGCCCGTTTTCTAATGGGACTTTTTAATTTAGTTGTCGTTGATAACTAGCGCCATATCCCCGGCTCCCTAAGATCTGGGAAAAGTCCTTTTTTTGTTTTGCTTTTTTTTTTTTTTTTTTTTTTGAGACGGAGTCTCGCTCTGTCACGCAGGCTGGAGTGCAGTGGCGCGATCTCGGCTCACTGCAGACTCCGCCTCCGGGGTTCATGTCTTTCTCCTGCCTCAGTCTCCCGAGTAGCTGGGACTACAGGCGCCCGCCACCACGCCCAGCTTGCTTGCTTGCTTTATTTATTTATTTACTTATTTATTTTTAGTAGAGACGGGGTTTCACCATGTTAGCCAGGATGGTCTCGATATCCTGACCTCGTGATCCACCCGCCTCGGCCTCCCAAAGTGCTGGGATTACAGGCGTGAGCCACCGCACCCAGCTGGAAAAGCCCATTTTCTAATGGGACTTTTTAATTTAGTTTTCGTTTTAATTTAATTTCGTTTTTGTCACAATCTGATTCATTTCTGTCTCTTAAACAGCCTTGTTTCTGGCGCTGAAGACATCAAGCTTACTAAAGACACAGGAGTTGACGATCAGCCCTGGCCAACATGGTGAAACTCGATCTCTACTAAAAATAAAAAAATTAGCCGGGCATGGTCCTGCACAGTGTGCTGCTTCACGAAATGGTGAGAGGTGCTCTGCTAGGTCAGAAATGTCTTGATTTTCTGTAGAACTTTTGCTTTGTAGAAAGATTTGCAATGTCCATTCTCAAGGTAGGAGAACATTCAGAAGTGACATGTAAGGCCGGGCGGTGGCTCACCTGTATCCAGCACTCTGGAGGCGAGGCGGGCGGATCACGAGGTAGGAGATCGAACCATCCTGCAACACAGTGAAACCCCTCTACTAAAAAAAAAAAATTAGCCGGGCGACGGCGAGCCTGTAGTCCAGCTACTGAGCTGAGCAGGAATGCGGAACCCCGGGCGAGCTGCAGTGACCGAGACCGCCACTGCACTCCAGCCTGGAGACAGCGAGACTGTCAAAAAAAAAAAAAAAAAAAAAAAATGTAAAGTGACAGTAATACTACTGACTGTGCCTGGAGTCTGACAACCCTGTCTTTGAATCCCTGCTTTTTTGCCATTCACAGTCTGGGCTAAAGGACTGTAATTGTACATTAATTATAATAAAATTTGAAAAATTAAGGGTGGTTGACACAATCACATGGGCAAAATGCATGAAGATGGTTTTTCTCTTTATGGTTTTTTTTTTTTTTTTTTTTTTAAAGTCAAGAGTCTCACTCTGTTGCCTAGCCTGGAGTCCAGTGGTTCACTGCAACCTCTGCCTCCTGGGTTCAGGTGATTCTCCTGTCTCAGCCTCCCAAGTAGCTGGGATTACAGACTTGCTCCACCATGCCCAGCTAATTTTTGTGTTTTGTGTAGAGATGGTATTTCACCATGTTGGCCAGGCTGGTCTTGAACTCATGACTTCAGGTGATCCGCCTGAGTCAGCCTCCTAAAGTTCTGGGATTACCAGGTGTGAGCCACCGCATCCGGCCAGTTTTTCTCTTTTTAAAACAGCAATTTCTCTGTTATGTCTCATCTCCATCTCCAACTGGAGGGGAGAGAAATCTCTTTGCTTTAACATTTTTAAAGTCTTAGGGATGGAGAATGTGAAATTATTGAAGGGAGTGTGCGTTTTACTCATCCCTAAATTCCCAAAACTTAGCAGTTCAAATCCAAGAAAAGGAAATGATTTCCTGCTGATTTGAGTTCAGAATAATCAGGATTTTGCTAGTAGTATACCATGCTATCAACATCCAGATGAAATATCTTTAGTAAAGACTTGCTAATCTAGGAGGTGTTGTTTTTGTTTTTAGTGGGTTCAGTGGTGGCCCGCGTTAGCAGAAAAGTGGAGCCATAGTTAAACTTGACGTCAGAATTGTTTGGGAGCCGAGTGCGGTGGCTCATTCTTGTAATCTCAGCACTTTGGAAGGCCGAGGTAGGTGGATCACTTGAGGCCAGGAGTTCACGATCAGCCCTGGCCAACATGGTGAAACTCCGTCTCTACTGAAAATACAAAAATTAGCCAGGCATGGTTCTGTACACCTGTAGTCCTAGCTACTCCTGAGGCTGAGGCAGGAGAATCGATCACTTGAACCTGGGAGGCTGAGGTTTCAGTGAGCCAAGATTGTGCTACTGCACTCTCCAGCCTAGGCAACAGAGTGAGACTGTCACCAAAAAAAAAAAAAAATTATTTGGGTTTTAGTGTGTGAGAAATACAGCATAAGTAGAGAGAAGCACATAGAACATTTACAATTTAGGAAATAATTATAAAGTGGACACACACAACCACCATTGTAGTTAAGAAATAAATTGTTGCTACCACCTCAGAAGTCCCCTCCCACTGGAACCTCTTTCCAGTCTCCAGAAGTCTGTTTTTCAGTTTTCTTTGAAAAATTTACAAACCTATGAAAATAATAATTATATTGGATGTGCCCTTTACCTAGATTCACCAATTGTTTACATGTTGCTCCATTTCTTTTCTATTTTTCCTCTGAATCATTTGAAGGTAAGCTGCAGACATGTCATTTTACCTCTAAAATACAATTTTTTTCTGCCTTTTTTTTTTTAAGAGACAGGATTTTGCCATGTAGCCCAGGCTGGTTTCAAATTCCTGAGTTCAAGGGATCCATCTGCTGTGGCCTCCCAAAGTGCTGGGATTACAGGCATGAGCTAACGCACCTGACCTTTCCTTTTAAATTATTTGGCCATTGCAGAGTAACAGTGGAGGCTGCTGAGCTTTCATTTTAGGAGATACCTGGCTTATTCTCACTAGAGCCCTACACTTGCCTAAAGAGGCAAGGGTGTAAAATTATCTGTTACTGTTAACTGTTAGCTGTCATCTTGAGTAAACTTTTACTGAGCCTCAAGCTTCCTCATCTGTAAAGTAGAGATAACCTGGGAAATAAATTACACATGAAAATGTTTCGATCATTATAATTGCATGCGCATGACAGCTAATTGTGACTTTTTAATTATTTATTTTTTTTTTTTTTTTTTTTTTTTTTTTTTTTTTTTTTTTTTGAGACATTTGCTCTGTCCCACTGGATCATGCCGTCCGCCACTGCACCCCCCCTTCACCCATCCCGCCCACCTCCCGATAGCTGACTACAGCACCCCAACACCCGGCTAATTTTTGTATTTTAGTAAGACGTTTCACTGTTAGCCAGATGTCTCATCCTGACCCTATCCCCGCCTCGCCTAAGTGCTGGATTACAGCTGAGCCACCGCCACGACTTTTTAATCTTAATAATTTGTAGCCAAACACTTGGGTAGCTTTTTCAAGTAGATAGCACTTAAAGAGGCCCTTCATGCATTCTGTTTGTGGTATATTTAGACTGCTTCATATTGTTTTAAGTGATTCATTCTTTTTCTACTTTCAGCAAATTCAACACCTAACAGCTTCCTTAATAGCAAAGGTAGCAACAGCCCAGGATGATATAATTGATGATGGTACGACTTCCAATGTCCTAATCATTGGAGAGCTGCGAAACAGGTGGATCTCTACATTTCTGAAGTATGCACAACTTTTTTTTGTTTTGTTTTTTTGAGATGGGGTTTCACTCTTGTCCAGGCTAGAGTGCAATGGCATCTTGGCTCACTGCAACGTCCGTCTCCTGGGTTCAAGCAATTCCCAGCCTCAGCCTCCTGAGTAGCTGGGATTACAGGCATGCGCCACCACGCCCGGCTAATTTTGTATTTTTCGTAGAGACGGGGTTTCTCCACGTTGGTCAGGCTGGTCTCAAATTCCTGACCTCAGGTGATCCATCCGTTTTGGCCTCCCAAAGTGCTGTGATTAAAGGCGTGAGCCACCACGCCCGGCACACTTTTGTTTCTGTAATATTTTATTGTATATAGGACGTGTCAGATACTTATTTATACAAATTGATGTGTTAATACTAGCGGAGGCCATACAGTAGAATTAGGGGGCTTAAATCTGGGTCTTTGTCCTGGTCTAAAACAAATAATTGTGACCTTGGACAGGTTATGGAACCTTTTTTGGCCTGAAAATAATTTTGTAATCAAGTTGAATTGCCTATGTGATTTGTATCTGTTTTTAGATTAATAATTGAGATTTTAAAATGGGATGTTTAGGACTAGGCATATTTATTTCTTAGGAAAAAGACAACCAAAAGCTTACATTTGGATAAATTCCACTTTATTAGCCCTGACTAGTTCCAAGGTTTAAAACAAACCTCAGTGAGTACGAATCTATTGTCAGAATTTTCTGGTAAAAGAGAGCAGACAGTCTTTATTTATTTTTATTAGTAAATGATGTGAATTAGTTTGAGATTACCTATAGAAAAGATAGAATAATGCTACCATCTGTGAGTTGTTGGGACACAGTGTCGGTTTTGACATGATTCAGAGTGGTTTGCGCAGTGAACACCCAAGTGTGCTTTATAGTTCCCTTGGCTTTGACCCTGTGCTAGAGCATTGCCTGCTCTTCTCCTCTGCATTGAAAGGAATATTTATCCTTTTAAATGTATTCAGAAAGCCAGCACATTATATTACCTCGTGTTCAAAGGTATGATGATCAGAATATCTCTCCAAGAATTATCTGAACTTTATCATGAACTATCGTTGCACCTAACTGAAGATGCAAGTGTTATTGTGTGTTTATTGTAGGGCCTTCATCCCAGAATAATCACTGAAGGATTTGAAGCTGTGAAGGAAAAGGCCCTTCATTTTTTGGAAGAAGTCAAAGTAAGCAGAGAGATGGACAAGGAAACACTTAAAGATGTGGCCAGGGCATCTCTTTGTAGTAAAGTTCATGCTGAACTTGCAGATGTCTTAACAGAGGTATGTATTAAATTTTGTCTGTGTCTGGTATGGTACACCTATATAGAAAATCTCTGATAGTAGAAACATGAATATAATTACCAAGTTCAATCACAAGGTGCTATGTAGGTTCATTTTTGTAGTAGTGATACCCAATCTGTGTCTCTAAAAAGTAAAATGAGGAAATTTAAATAATAGTATACCTAACCAGGTTTTGAAAGTAAAATTGGAGCTTTCATTAAAAGGTTTATAAAGTGAAGATTTTGTTATTAGAAAGCTTCCAGTTAATGAAACACCAGGAGGAATGTTAATGTTAAGGAATGTTAATGTTTGGGAATTACAGATTGAGATTTCAGAAATGTAACAGCTGTTCATATATAATGTATTCTATCTGCTTATAGAAAAAGACTTAAATCAGTGTAGAAATTGTAAAATGAAGAAACTGTTCACTTTAGCCTTCTGAAAAGCAACATGTTTCTGCTACTGCAAATTGAATTTACTTAATGGTTATCCTTCTCCTGTTGCAGGCTGTAGTGGGCTCCATTTTGGCCATTAAAAGAAAAGATGAACCTACTGATCTCTTCATGATTTTGTGATCATTGACAAGAAACATAAATTTGAAACTGATACAAGGTAGGTGGTAGAAGACTATGAAATACTAATGGTTGGGCATGGTGGCTCAGGCATGTAATCCCAGCACTTGGGGAAGCCAAGGTGGGTAGATCACCTGAGGTTAGGAGTTCGAGACCAGCCTGGCCAACATGGGGAAACCCCGTCTCTACTAAAATTACAAAAATTAGCCAGGCATGGTGGCGGGTACATGTAATCCCAGCTACTTGGGAGGCTGAGGCAGGAGAATCGCTTGGAACTGGGAGGTGGAGGTTGCAGTGAGCCAAGACCACACCATTGCACTCCAGCCTGGGTGATAAGAGCAAAACTCCATCTCAAAAAACCAAAAATACTAATAAAGTGTGTTTTGAAATTTAGGGGTGCTTTGTACAATATATATTGTTGGCAAAATTTTTAATATATTTGGATATAGAATATTGTATATTTACCTGAAGATATAAGTTGGATAAATTGCTAGGTGAAGATTGTTTTTACTTTTAGTAATATTTTTTCCTGAAATAAGGTGAATGTTATGTTGTATTTATGGGTAGAATTATTCTGAAAAGTGAACAACATCAGTCATTTGGCGTTTATTGAATTGCTAGGTACAAAGCATAATGAGAAGCAGTAGAGGAATTAAAAAAATTTTTTTTTCCAAAGACTTAGTTAGAAAACATGTATATGTTCATTTTTCCTTTCTTTTTGTGGAGAATGGAGTCTCCTTACGTTGCCTAGCCTGGTTTTGAATTCCTGGGATTAAGGTGTCCTCTCACCTCTGCCTCCCCAAGTGCTGGCATTACAGGCACTTGGCAGAAAACATGTTTTTAAAAGATGTCATCATAGTTTGACAGCCTACCAGGGAGATTATCTCTGCAGACTTTTCTGTACAGCATAGGATCTTCAAGTAATTCAAGGAACAACGCTGACTGCATGAAAATTATCAATGCCTTCTCAGTTCAGTGTTTAACATATACCCATCGGGAAATCAATAACCATAATTTTGTGTGTGTTTCAACAGCTTAATCAACGGGCTTGTTTTGGACCACAGAGCATAGCATCTTGACAGGAAGGAAAGGGTGGAGGATGCATACATCCTCACTTGTAACGTGTCATTAGAATATGAAAAAACTTAAGTTTATAGCCCCTTAACGGTGAAATGGAGGAGCTTCGTGTTTTAGGTGAATTACTTTTTTGTGAAACTTCGTTCCCCACTGTAAGGACAATAATCCTCAAATTGGTTTGGGAGAGTTATAGGAAACAGCCTCTAAAGATGTGCAAGGGGCAGGATTGGAGCTCAGTGAGCTGTTTGTTAAATCTTAGGACTAATCCAGTTTCAGAAGCTATTTTCTCAAAAAATAAATGTTTCCCTGCTTTCTGTAACTTTTTTTTTTTTTCTTCTTAATAGAGAAGTGAATTCTGGCTTTTTTTTTTTACAAGAGTGCAGAAGAGAGAAAAACTCATAAAAGCTGAAAGAAAATTCATTGAAGATAGAGTTAAAACAAATAATAGAACTGAAAAGGAAAGTCTGTGGTGATTCAGATAAAGGATTTATTAATCAAAAGGTGAGAATGAAAATCCAGTGTATAAACTAAATAGTATGTATCATCCTTTTTACTTTTAAGGTGAAAGATGTTGAAACTAATTTTTATTTTTATTATAGGGAATTGACCCCTTTTCCTTAGATGCTCTTTCAAAAGAAGGCATAGTCGCTCTTCACAGAGCTAAAAGGAGGAATATGGAGAGGTATGAGTAGCAGATTTATCCGAGTAATTTGACTTTTACTTATTTTGCAAATGAATTGGGATTACTTGTTTTTCCTTATACTTTATCTTTGGGTTTTTCAACTGTACAATTAATTGGCATTAACTATATTCACATTATTTTGCACCCGTCAGCACTGTCCATCTCTAGGATTTTTTTTATCATCACAAACTGAAACTGTATACCCATGAAATAGTTACTCCCCGTTTCTCATTCCCCCTATGCCCTTGTAAACATTATTTAACTTTTTGTCTCTGAATTCAGTATACTTTCTCCCAAAGAGGTCACCACAATAAAAGTTTTTTTAAAAATACTTTATTATTTTTTTGAGACAGTCTTGCTCTGTTGTACAGTGGCATGATCGTGGTTCATTGCAACTTCCACTTCCTGGGTTCTTAGGATTCTCGTGCCTCAGCCTCCCAAGTAGCTAGGATTATGGGTGTCTGCCACCATGCCCGTTGAATTGTTTCGTTTTCGTTTTGCTTTTTTGGTAGAGATGGGGTTTTGCCATGTTGGCTAGGCTGGTCTCAAACTTCTGGCCTCAAGTGATCCACCCACCTCAGCCTCCCCAAAGTGTTGGGATTACAGGCGTGAGCCACCATGCCTGGCCAATAAACAGCTCTTGTCCATCTTTAGATTTCATTTGCTGACTTGGGGAGAGTGGTTTAAATGGAGGGTTAAAAGACTGGTTTTCAGCTGGCTGATGGCAAATGAAAAGGCTTAGGTTAAAGTACATTTTAAAATGTAATTTTGTGTGTAATTCTGAAAAATTCCTTTCTAGAAATTACCGGTCTTCTCTTTGAACTTCACTGGTAACATTGCTTATTCATTTCCCTTAAAATGCTATTTCAGGCTGACTCTTGCTTGTGGTGGGGTGGCCCTGAATTCTTTTGAGGACCTAAGTCCTGATTGCTTGGGACATGCAGGACTTGTATATGAGTATACATTGGTAAGTGTATTTTCTTCTTGAGGGTAATAGAACTTTTTAGCTCATGAATTATTTTTGTTTTGTTTGTTTGAGATGGGTTCTCACTCCTGCCCGGGCTGGAGTGCAGTGGTGTGATCACAGCTCACTGCAGCCTCATCTTCCTGGGCTCAAGTGATCCTCCTGCTTCAGGCTCCTGAGCAAATGGGGCCACAGACATGTGCTACCATGCCTGGCTAATTTTTTTTTGTAATTTTTATAGAAACAGGGTCATATTGTGTTGCCCAGGCTGGTCTTAAACTCTTGGGCTCAGGCTGTCCTTCACCCTCAGCCTCCCAAAGTGCTGAGATTATAGGCATGAGTCACTGTGCCTGGTTCATGAAGTCTTTAGCAGAAAAATTAGTTGAAATTCAGGATCAGATTTTTGTTTATATACATTTTGAAGGTTTATGTGTAGTAATGGGAAGCCATTTATATGTGATTTTTCAAAAAGATAATTTGATGTGATCGAGTTTGTTCCTTATTAATATGCTGCTTGTCATTCTCTGTAAGTCCCTCTTCTCTCTTTGCACAAATCCTGTTTTTGAAAATCATGTTTCTTCTACACAAAGGGAGAAGTTCACCTTTATTGAGAAGTGTAACAACCCTCGTTCTGTCACATTATTGATCAAAGGACCAAATAAGCCCACACTTAGATCAAAGATGCAGTAGGGGATGGCTTGAGGGCTGTCAAAAATGCTATTGATGATGGTAAGATCCTCACCATATTTCAATTCTATTAAATTGTTTTGCTGGTCTGAAAAGCATGGCTGAATACTGTGTTCTTTTATCAGTAGTTTACACAGCCAGACACCATGCAAAAGCAGTCTTCCCTTTAGAATGACTGATGGTATGCTAAGGTTTTTCATAGCATATCATTATTAAAGGTGAATACAAATAAATGAACTAATACTGATCTGTTGAAAGAGCTGCCAGTGGCCAGTGAAGCCATTCTGGTTGGACCATTCTCCTATTTGATGTTAGTCGCTTGTATTGTGGCTTTCAAATGCAGTACTTAAATTGATGTGGTCATAGTGAATTTGTAAGGAATTAATGGCTTTCATATGTATATTTTGTTATTCATAATTAGTTCTACAGTTTTCTTAGCATTTTGCTTTTTCCCCCATCCAACAGGCTGTGTTGTTCCAGGTGCTGGTGCCGTGGAAGTGGCAATGGCAGAAGCCCTGATTAAATATAAGCTCAGTGTAAAGGACAAGGCACAGCTTGGAGTCCAGGCATTTGCTGATGCGTTGCTCATTATTCCCAAGGTGTGTATGCCTTAAACAGTCAATCTTCCAAAAGATTCAGCTGATCAAACTTTTTTGATAATGTAGGCTTTATTCATAATACGGATTTTGGATAAACAGGTTTGATCAGTTTTCTTCCTGACTGTAGAACATCCAAATGTATTTGGTTTCTCTGGGAGGCCTGAATAGCTGATGTTTCAGGCCTCCCAGAGAAACCAAATACATTTGGATGTTCTACAGTCAGGAAGAAAACTGATCAAACCTGTTTATCCAAAATCCGTATTATGAATAAAGCCTACATTATAAAAAAAGGCAAGAGAGAACCTGTAGCTTAATATTTGCAGTATTAGGGGTTATACTTGAGTACACACTTGCTTTTTGTTTTGGTTTTAGTTAAACTGATATCATTGTTTTTGATTATATACTAATTTTGAAGTATAGTTTATGACTGGTGTATTGCTGCTGGGTTTGGGGTAGATGAGAAAGTTGATCACTAACTTGTGTCTGGTTATTCTCTGAAGGGAACATAAATGTTCTGTCTTCATGCAATGAGATTTTCTTTTTTTTTTTTTTTCTTTTTTTTGTTTTGTTTTTAAGAATTTTGAGAGTTTTGCTCTTGTTGTCCAGGCTGGAGTGCAGTGGTGTGATCTTGGCCCACTGCAACCTCAGCCTCCCCAGTAGCTGGGATTACAGGTGCCTGCCACTACACCCGGCTAGGTTTCTTTTGTATTTTTAGTAGAGATGGGGTTTCACCATGTTGGCCAGACTGGTCTTGTACTCCTGGCCTCAGGTGATCCACCTGCCTTGGCCTCCCAAAGTGCTGGGATTATAGGCGTGAGCCACTGCATCCGGCCGAGATTTTCTTTTGCTTTTTGTTTTGTTTTGTTTTGAGATAGAGTCTCTGTCGCCCAGGCTGGAGTGCAGTGGCGTGATCTTGGCTCATGGCAACCTCCACCTCCCAGGTTCAAGCAATTCTCCTGCCTGAGCCTCCTGAGTAGCTGGGACTACAGGCATGTGCCACAATGCCCAGTTAATTTTTTGTATTTGTAGTAGAAACAGGGTTTCACCATGTTGGCCAGGATAGTCTTGATCTCTTGACCTCGTGATCCACCTGCCTCGGTCTCCCAGAGTGCTGGGATTACAGGTGTGAGCCACTGTGCCTGGCCTTTGTTTTTTTTATATATATATTTTTAATATCAACTCTTCCTGTTTTCTCAAGAATTAAATTTGTTTACTTTAGGTTCTTGCTCAGAATTCTGGTTTTGACCTTCAGGAAACATTAGTTAAAATTTAAGCAGAACATTCAGAATCAGGTCAGCTCGTGGGTGTGGACCTGAACACAGGTAAGAGAATGCAACTGTTTGTAGAGGGAAAACTAGATGTAGTACATGTGAGTTGAAGCCAGGAAAGATTCAAAACGGGGACCAAAAAAAAAATCTTTTGCTTTGCAATTTGACACCAGTACTATTAGGGAACTCTGGATTCTAAAATGGGATAAAATAGGATATTAATAAAAATGGAATGACTAGGTATAATAATTAAGGGAGTAGAGTAGACTGAGTAATTTTGGTATAGTTTCGTTGGAGATGCTGAGTGGTGGTAGATGGTTCAAATTAATGTTGAAGGATTTTCATATTGCATTTGCCTTACTCGGTTCTTTCTTTTTTTTCTTTTTTTGAGACAGAGTCTTGCTGTGTTGCCCAGGCTGGAGTGCAGTGGCAAGATCTTGGCTCACTGCAAGCGCCGCCTCCCAGGTTCACGCCATTCTCCTGCCTCAGCCTCCCGAGTAGGTGGGACTACAGGCATCCGCCACCACGCCTGGCTAATTTTTTGTATTTTTAGTTGAGATGGGGTTTCACCGTCTTAGCCAGGATGGTCTCGATCTCCTGACCTCGTGATCCACCCGCCTCAGCCTCCCAAAGTGCCAGGATTACAGGTGTGAGGCACCGCACCCAGCCACCTTACTCAGTTTTTAATCGAGTACTATGATAAGAAAATAAATTGGGTGATTATATTCATGGGTGAAAAACAGCTAAAGATAGCAAATAATGCCAGAAAAGGGGATCTAGAAATCTAATGAAATGGTGACAGCCCTGATCTTAGGCCCCTGTAACAAAACAACACAAATTAAGTACAAAGTAGGAGACAGATAACAGGTACATCCATGCAGTATGTGTAAGACCTATTGTTGTCAACATTATTATTTAATAAAAAAGGTTTCTGGAATGAGGGAAATGATCAGTCCATTTTAGCCAGATTATAGTTGCAGTGTGTACTTTAGTATGGGTAAACAGAAATGTATCCAGAAGAAGAGAGGGGTGTTCAGGTCTTCTAAGTAGAAGTCAGACACTCCTCAAATATTGTGGACAGGGGTCATGGTTTAGAGTAGAAAATTGGGCTAACAGGGAAGCTTTGAATTCTCATAGTTAATACTGGCGGAAATGAGTCATCAGTGATAAAGCCACACACAATATTGTTGGTTCTCATTGACTGAACTTACTTTGGTTGCCTTTTAGGTGAGCCCATGGTAGCAGAAGCAGGCATTATGGGATAACCATTGTGTAAGAAACAGCTTCTTCACTCCTGGTAAGTTTGGGAAAATGAAAACTAAACTGTTAGAGAATCATCATACTCTTTTCATTTGGTGTTTTCTGTTTAGTTGCTCATTTTCCCCCATGAATAATGTAATCAGCTGAAAGTATGGAAACTGAACTAGCCCTCTGATGTGTAGAGGGGAAGGGGGAAATTTAATTGGATGTTAACGTGTGCAGCTTAGTTGGAAGTGGGAAGTTGAGTCGAATTAGGGCTCCTAATCATCTGAGCCGTCTAATTTTTGTCCCCCTTTCAGCACTGATTGCCACCAACATTCTCTTGGTTGATGAGATCATGTAAGCTGGAATGTCTTCTCTAAAAGGTTGAATTGAAGCTTCCTCTGTATCTGAGTCTTGAAGACTGTGCAAAGTGATCCTGAAGAATACAGCTGTGGAATTTTTGTCCAAGCTTCAAATGAGTTTCAAGGGAATTTTCCCATATGAAAAAAGAGAGAACACTGGCATCTGTTGAAATTCAGAAGTTCTGAAATTATAATTACAGTATGTTTTTAAAAATTGCACTGAAATGTAAACACGTAAAGCAGGTCTTCCACCCAGTGAACAGGATGTTTTGCTTAGCAGCAGTGACATAGAATTCCATGTTAGATAAGCATATATTACCTACCTTATTAAATATTCCTTGAAAAAGTAGATTTTAATGGTTTAATTTTATGTGGACATGTGTTATTCAACAGTACCCTATTGTTAAGCATTTGGTTTTAAAATTTTTATGCTAATATAAATAACGCTTAAGTAATTTAAAATTTTGGAAGCATCCCCTGTTAAATTTCTGAGTAAATTTATTGATCAGTTGGACTTTTCACACTTTAGAAATAGCTTTGCTAAAATGCTCCCCCTACAAAGTTGTAGGAAATGGGAAGAGGAGTAAACTAGAGGCAAGGGAGTTGAGAGAGCTGGAAGGCATGGTGGCTAAGGGCTACGGTTATCAGGAGAAATTTGAGATTTGTAGGCTGACTATATTTTCAAGCTTCTGAACTTTTGCTTATGCAAAATATCCCAAAGCCTCTAGCATCATAGTTTTCTCACCCAAATTACTGTTTCCACAAGATTTATATAGTTGGTCTATCTCTGTGGTCCTTGAAGGTGAAATTGGTGTTACTAGGCCGTGTGTTTTGGGGGCTCAGCAGTGACCTGGAGTGTGCAAATAAATGTTAAGTTGAAACCACCTTTGTGGTCTTGCAATGGTTTGACACACAGAAGCAATCTTAAAGGGAATGAAAACTGTCCAACGGTTCAAAAAGTAGTGAAGGGGCCTCTAGGGACCCTCCACGTGCTTTTCCTTACTTCTCTGGGCGGCCCTGCAGGTGGTATGGCCAGTCCTACCCCTCGCGTCCGTCGGTTTCCCCCGCCGAACTGTTGGGTGAGGGGCGGTGGTGGAGCAGCATGCGCATGTGTGGAGGAGGCGACTGCCACCGTGGTGCGTGAGGGCGGATGAGCAGCGGGGCCGTGGTTGTGCGCGGCGTGGCGTGCCAGTCCTGATGCCAGCATGGGTTGTTCACCGCTGCTGTCCCTGCTGTCGCTCCTGGTTGGTGCATGGCTCAAGCTAGGTCACTGAACCGCCGGCCACCCCGGGGGCACTGGGAAAGGGGATGGGGCCCTCTGCCCTGGCGGGAGAGAGCCTGAGACCCCTCTGCCCGCTTCCGTGATGCGCCTGCAGCCGCCGGCTGGGGAGGTCGCTCTCCGTGCGCATGGTGCCTCACCGCCTTGTGCTTTCAACTTTTTGGTCTGGAATCTTTCAAACTTATAAAAGGGAAAGAGGCCCGGCGCGGTGGCTCACACCCGTAATCCCAGCACTTTGGGAGGCCGAGGCGGGTGGATCACTTGAGGTTAGGAGTTGGAGACCAGCCTGGCCAACATGGTGAAACCCCGTCTCCACAAAAATACAAAAAATTAGCCGGACGTGGTGGCGTAGTCCTGTAATCCCAGCTACTCAGGAGGCTGAGGCAGGAGAATCGCTTGAAGCCAGGGGGCGGAGGTTGCAGTGAGCCAAGATTGTGCCATTGCACTCCAGCCTGGGCGATAGAGCGAGACTTCATCTCAAAAAAAAAAAAAAAAAAAAAGGGAAAGAGGAGAATGTAACGAGGAACGACCCCTGCCCCCACGTACTCGTGGGCCAGCTTAAAGAGCTGCCAGTTTGTGGCCAGTCCTGCTCCTGTGGAATCGCACTCTCCCCGTCTCCTGGAACCATTTTGAAGTGGGTCCAGACATATCCCATTTTATTCTAAACCTTCAGCTGGAATAGTCAAAAGAAGTCACGAAAAAATAATTACCCTCTCTCACCTAAAAAACTGACAGTGCTGCTTAATAATACATCCAGTCTGTTCAAATTCATCTATTATCTCATAAAGGGTTTTTAACGTTTGCTGGCTGAATTAGGGACAAAATAAAGCTCATACATTGCAATTGTATGCTATTTCTTAACTCCGACTCAATCTGATTATTTCCCTACTTACTCCTTTTGTTTTTTTGGTGGGGCCGGGGGGCAAGGTCTCACCGTGTTGCCCAGGCTGGAGTGCAGTGGTGCCATCATAGCTCACTGTGGCCTCAAGCAATCCCTGCCTCAGCTTCCCAAAGTGCTGGGATTACAGGCCTGAGACACCACGCCAGGATGATCCGTTTTTTCCCCTTGGCGATATATTTGTTGAAGAAACTGAAAATAGTCCGGGCGCGGTGGCTCACGCCTGTCATCCCAGCACTTTGAGAGGCCAAGGCAGGTGGATCACAAGGTCAGGAGTTCAAGACCAGCCTGGCCAATATGATGAAACCCCGTCTCTACTAAAAATACAAAAAATTAGCTGAGCATGGTGGCACGCACCTGTAGTCTTAGCTACTCAGGAGGCTGAGGCAGGAGAATCGCTTGAACCCGGGAGGCAGAGGTTGCAGTGAGCCGAGGTCGCACCACTGCACTCCAGCCTGGGCAACAGGGCAAGGCTCTGCCTCAAAAAAGAAAAAGAAAAAGAAAATGGATGAAATCAGTGTGAATGTGTCAGAATAAGAGAACCAAAGATAGGATCTTGAGGAACATCAAAAGACCAGGACTCTGCCTTGAAAGAAGTTACAGTGCTTAGACATCCTTTCTTGGAAAGACACTAAAGTGGTGCATGAAGCTGAAGAAGTGTGGCCTATTGGAAACAGCACCGCAAAGAGACCCAAATCTAGTCCTGTCACCTGCTAACCAGCTCTTTAAGTCATATTTCTTTTTTGGGTCTTGGTTTCCTCCTGTGGAATAAGGAGTTTGAAGCAAAGACCCTTTTTTATTTATTTTGAGACAGAGTCTCACTCTGTCGCCCAAGCTGGAGTGCAGTGGCAAGATCTTGGCTCACTACAACCTCTGCCTCCCAGATTCAAGTGATTCTCCTGCCTCAGCCTCCCAAGTAGCTGGGAGTACTGGTGTGCACCAACATGCCTGGCTAATTTTTTTTTTTTTTTTTGAGATGGAGTCTCACTCTGTTGCCCAGGCTGGAGTGCAGTGGCATAATCTTGGCTCATTGCAAGCTTCGCCTCCCAGGTTCACGCCATTCTCCTGCCTCAGCCTCCCGAGTAGCTGGGACTACGGGTGCCCGCTACCACGCCCGGCTAATTTTTTTGTAGTTTTAGTAGAGACGGGGTTTCACCTTGTTAGCCAGTATAGTCTCAATCTCCTGACCTTGTGATCCGCCCGCCTTGGCCTCCCAAAGTGCTGGGATTACAGGCATGAGCCACCACACCCAGCCTAATTTTTGTATTTTTAATAGAGACAGGGTTTTGCCATGTTGGCCAGGCTGGTCTCTAACTCTTGACCTCAGGTGATCTGCCCGCCTCTGCCTCCCAAAGTGCTGGGATTCCAGACGTGAGCCACCACGCCTGGCCGGTCCTTTTTAATTCTATGATTTTTCTGAGGCATTCAAACAAGTCTAAAGGTGCTCATTTAACTATTTGGCGATAACCATTGCGCATTTATGGCAGGAGCCAGGGATACACTGTCAAAAATATATATGTATTATATACTTCCCTTCTGGAGCATGTAATGGTGAGAATCACTAAGAACTGATAAGAGTTCAGTAAGTGGAGAGGAAGAGGCAGAGAAACAGCATGAGCAGAAGGATGGGTAGAAAATGCTAGATGTATTTTAGGGTAGAGTGTCTCAATTTGCCTAGGTGGGGCAAGGGTTTGTGTAGAGGAAGAAAGAGGTAAGTGCAAATCTATCATGTGCTCAACATTTCACCCATGCTATTTTATTACTATCTTTTTATTTTTTATTTTTTGAGACAGGGTCTCACTCTGTCACCCAGGCTGGAGTGCAGTGACATGATCATAGCTTACTGCAACCTTGAACTCCTGGGCTCAAGCAATCCTCCTGCCTTAGCCTCTGCACCCTGTCTCTGAGCCATTGCACCCAGTTCCGTGTTACTTTAATTGATACAGCTACTACCTAAGAGATAGTGAGATACTATCCCCATTTTTCATACTTATTTTTTTTTCTTTTATGAACAAGCTACAGTTGTCCATAGGTATCCCCATTTTTCAGATGAAGAAATTGAATCTCAGCCGGGCGTGTTGGCTCACACCTGTAATCCCAGCACTTTGGGAGGCTGAGGTGGAAGGATCACTTGATCTCAGGAGTTTGAGACCAGCCTGAGCAACATAACAAAACTCCATCTCTACAAAAAATACAAAAATTAGCCAGGCATGGTGGTGCACACTTGTGGTCCCAGCTACTCAGGAGGCTGAGGTGGGAGGATTGCTTGAGCCCATGGGGGCAGAGGCTGCAGTGAGCCAAGACTGCATGACTGCACTCCAGCCTGGGTGACACAGTGAGATCCTGTCACAAAAAAAAAAAAAAAAGAAAAAAGAAAAGAAATGGAATATCAGATTAAGAAATTTGCCTAAGGTTTCCCATCAAACTAAGTGGCAGAACAAGAATGTGAAGGCAAACAAAACGCAAAAGGAATTTAAAGCCAGATTTTTAAACTTCCACATTTTTCGTTTTGTTATACCATCATGAGTATTGCATATGATCCAAATATGACCACTTGTTTTATATATATGCATGTATTAGCGATAACTCTCTTTTTTATCTGCAGGAAATGGACAGGCTACTAGCATGGTCCAACTGCCAGGTGGGAGATTCCTGATGGGAACAAATTCTCCAGATGACAGAGATGGTGAAGGCCCTGTGTGGGAGGCGACAGTGAAACCCTATGCTATCGACATATTTCCTGTCACCAACAAAGATTTCAGGTACATCAGGTGTTCTTTCAGGAGGAATGAAGGCCCTCTCTAATCTCATTCTTTTTTCTTTCTTTTTTTTAGACTGAGTCTCACTCTGTCACCTGGGCGCTGGAGTGCAGTGGCGCAATTTCGCTCACTGCAACCTCCACCTCCCGGGTTCAAGCGACTCTCTTGCCTCAGCCTCCCAAATAGCTGGGATTACAGGTGCCCACCACCGGACCCACCTAATTTTTGTATTTTTAGTAGAGACAGGGTTTCACCATATTGGCCAGGCTGGTCTCGAACTCCCAACCTTGTGATCCACTCGCCTCGGCCTCCCAAAGTGTTGGGGTTACAGGTGTGAGCCACTGCGCCTGGCCTAATTCTTAATATTTAAAGGGAAACTAACTTGTTCACTGTCACATGTCATCTTTGCAGTGTACTATGGGATAAGTGTTATCTATGTTATTCAGATGAAGAATCTGAAATCCAAACAAGTTTGACTGGGTCTGTCAGGCAGTGGATGAGCTTGGCCTGGAACTGAAATCCCTGGGCTCTTGAGTCAGTCTGTGCATTTTCCATTACACTGGGCATAGCACTGAGAAATATAAGCAAATGCCAGTCACTCAACAGAACCCTATTCTACATGCGGAAAGGGATTGGGAGAAGGGACATCATAGTAGAGAGTCCCTTAAATTCCCCTTATAGGACAGGTGTGGTGGCTCACACCTGCAACGTGAGCACTTTAGGAAGCCAAGGCAGCAGGATTGCTTGAGCTCAGGAGTCTAAGACCAGCCTGGCAACATAGGGAGACCCTATCTCTGCTAAAATAAATAAGTATATAAATATGCATATTATATATATAAATGTATATATAACAATCCATCTTACCCTGACAATCTGCCTGCTGAAACTTACTAAACCATACCAAACTATATGAATTTATTTTTATTATTATTGTTATTATTTGAGACAGGGTCTGGCTTGTCACCCAGGCTGAAGTTCAGTGGTATGATCTCAGCTCAATACAGCCTCTGCCTCCCGGGCTCAAACCATCCTCCCATCTCAGCCTCCTGAGTAGCTCAGACTACAGGTGCGCACTACAATGCCCAGCTTATTTTGTGCTTTTGATAGAGACAGGGTTTTGCCCTGTTGCCCAGGCTGATCTCGAACTCGTGGGCTCAAGCAATCCTTCTGCCTTGGCTTCCCAAAGTGCTGGGATTATAGGTGTGACCCACTATGCCTGGCCTTGAAAATCCATTTTATTTTATTTTTTATTTTTTTTGAGACGGAGTCTCACTGTCACCCAGGCTGGAGTGCAGTGGCACGGTCTCGGCTCACTGCAAACTCTGCCTCCCGGGTTCACGCCATTCTCCTGCCTCAGCCTTCCCAGTAGCTGGGACTACAGGCGCGCGCCACCACGCCCGGCTTTTTTTTTTTTTTGTATTTTTAGTAGAGACGGGGTTTCACTGTGTTAGCCAGGATGGTCTCAATCTCCTGACCTCGTGATCCGCCCGCCTCGGCCTCCCAAAGTGCTGGCATTACAGGCGTGAGCCACCGTGCCCAGCCGAAAATCCATTTTATTTATTTACTTATTTAGGTGTGACCCACCATGCCTCGCCTTGAAAATCTTATTTATTTATTTAGAGACAGAGTTTTGCTCTTGTTGCCCAGGCTGGAGTGCAATGGCGCGATGTCGGCTCACTGCAACCTCCACCTCCCGGGTTCAAGCAATTCTCTGCCTCAGCCTCCCGAGTAGCTGGGATTACAGGCGCCCGCCACCAAGCCCAGCTAATTTTTGTATTTTTAGTAGAGACGGGGTTTCACCATGCTGGCCAGGCTGGTCTTCAATTCCTGACCTGGTGATCCACCCACCTCGGCCTCCCAAAGTGCTGGGATTACAGGTGTGAGCCACCGCGCCCGGCCAATCTCTTATATAAATTTTTAAAAAGATGTTTTCTTCGTTTCCTAGCCCCTTCTACCCACTTACAAAGTTCCAAAAGCTTTAATGCTATTGCAACGGCAGTCAGAGGTCAAGCTGGCGGGGGTGCGGTGCAGAACCCTAATGCGGGGCAGCCTCAAAGGGGGCCGACCCAGCCCAGCACGAATGGCACCGGGCGGTGGGGGACGCTCCCGAGGTCCCCGGAACATGGCTGGGGGAAGTACTGGGGGGTGCACACACCCAGGCTCAACTGAGGCGAGTGCGCGGCCAGGGCTGCAGCTGGCGCTGGCTGGCACTTGCGCTGGCCACTGAGGAGCTTCTGGGCGACCCTGGGCTCATGCCTACCAGGCGCCAGCCGGTAGGTGCGCAGCGCCTGCTCGAGCAGCGTCAGGCCTTTGCTGCGCGGACCCCGCAGGCCAGGAAGTCACGCAGGTAGTAGTAGTCCAGGTGGTCGTAAAGCTCCTCCTCATAGCTTATGGGTGGCGGCGGCTGGGCTGAAGACTGCGGACAGGACGTCTCGCCGGGCCGCCTGTGGTCACCCTCCCGCGCAGGCGCGCTCCTGGAAGACCAGAACCTCGAGTTCCGATTGGCTCTGCGTGAGGGGCGGGCCTTTGCGACATCTTGGGGGGGGCGCCTTCGGTGACGTCACAGGGGGGTCTTCTGCCACGTCACAGGGGCTGTACAGAGCCTGGAGCTGGGCAGTCTCCTCAGAGTGGAGCCTGGTAACCGCGACCTCCCCGCCAGCTCCTGTGTGTTGCTGGCTGGAAAGGGATAGTTAACAAACTCCCACCCAGCACAGTATTTATGTCGGTCAAAAATGGAAAACTATGTCCGGGCGCGGCCGAGGTGGGAGGATCCCTTCAGGCCAAGAGCAGCCTAGCAATATGGTGCAACCCCATCTCTGTAGTCCAACCTCAGTCTCCCAGCTACTTGAACCCCAAGATTCAAGGCTCCAATGAGCTATGATCTTACCACAGCACTCCTGCCTGCGAGACTGAGGTAAACCCTGTATAAAAAAATAAAAAGGAAAACTATCCAAGTGTACAACCGGGAGGGACTGCTTAAGGAAAACATGAGGCTGCCTGGACCCTGCTATCCCAGCACTTTGGGAGGCCGAGGCAGGAGGATGGCTTGGGTTCAGGAGTTCGAGACGCGCCTGGGCAACATGACGCAACCTCGCCTCTACGAAAGACACAAAGATTAGCCAGGCACGGTGCACGCTTGGCCTAATTTTTGTATCTTTCGTAGAGACGGGGTGTCTTGCTATGTTGCCCGGGCTGGTCTCGAACTCCTGGGTTCAAGTGATCTCACCTTGGCCTTTAGAGTTGTTGGGATTACAGGCATGAGCCACCGCACCCTCCTGGGCTAGGCTATTTAATAAGATAAGAAAGTGCGGTGGCTCACGCCTGTAATCCCAACACTTTGGGAGGCCAAGGCGGGTGGATCACCTGAGGTCAGGAGTTTGAGACTATCCTTGCCAATATGATGAAACCCAGTCTCTACAAAAAATACAAAAATTAGGCTGGGCGCGGTGGTTCACACCTGTAATCTCAGCACTTTGGGAAGCTGAGGCGGGCCGATCATCTGAGGTTGGGAATTCAAGACCAGCCTGACCAACATGGAGAAACCCCATCTCTACTAAAAATACAAAATTAGCCAGGCGTGGTGGCGCATGCCTGTAGTCCCAGCTACTCAGGAGGCTAAGACAGGAGAAGCTCTTGAACACAGGAGGCAGAGGTTGCAGTGAGCCAAGAAGCATCACTACACCCCAGTCTGGGTGACACAGCGAGACTCCAGAGCTTGAGACCAGCCTGGGCCATGTAGTGAAACCCTGTTTATACAAAACAAACAAAAAAAGCCAAGTGTACCTGTGTCCACCTGTGGCCCCGCTACTTAAGAGGCTGAGGCAGGAGGATAACTTGAGGCCAGGAGCTGAAGCCTGCAGTGAGCTATGATCATCCCACAGCTCTCCATCCTGAGCAATAGAATGAAGCCATGTCTCTACATAGCTAGCTAGCTAGGTAATTGGTACGTAGTTTTCTATCGGAAATTTTTTTCCTAGACTTGAACATGTTTTTCTAAAGTAGCATTCAACACATCAGCATTTTACAGTGTTATTAGTTGTTAATATGATTATGTTTTTCTGAAATACAGTATTCTTTACAAAAGCAGTTTTGTCTTTCAAAGCACATAGGTCCTCCAGTGAATTTGTCTGATGTTGGCGACCTTTGCTTTCTGATGACTGAGTCAACAGTATCTGTTTCATAAATAATGTAGCCCTATTTTTTTTTGAGACAGGGTCTTGCTCTGTTACCCGGGCTGGAGTGCAGTGGTGTGATCTCTGCTCACTGTTAACTACCGCCTCCTGGGTTCAAGCGATTCTCCTGCCTCAGCTTCCTGAATAACTGGGATTACAGGTGCCATCACATCTGGCTAGTATCTTTTTGTTTTTATTTTTGAGACGGAGTTCGCTCTTGTTGCCCAGGCTAAAGTGCAATGTCGCCATCTCGGCTTACTGCAACCTCCACCTCCCGGGTTCAAGCGATTCTCCTGCCTCAGCCTCCCAAGTAGCTGGGATTGCAGGCATGCGCCACCATGCCTGGCTAATTTTGTATTTTTAGTAGAGACAGGGTTTCTCCATGTTGGTCAGGCTGGTCTTGAACTCCCAACCTCAGGTGATCCGCTTACCTCAGCTTCCCAAAGTGACAGGTGTGAGCCACTGCGCCCGGCCTAATTTTTGTATTTTTAGTAGAGATGGGGTTTCACCATGTTGGCCAGGATGGTCTTGAATTCCTGACCTCAAGTGATCGGCCTGCCTTGGCCTCCCAAAGTGTTGGAATTACAGGCATAAGCCAACATGCCTGGCCAGCCCTATTTCTTTAAGCATATACGTTTTGCACTTGTTAAAAGTATTTGAACATACAATTATCCAGCTTCCCTTGTTTATGTATGTTTGAATTTTGTATAAGCTTAAATATTTTTTCCAATCTAAGCTTTATTATATCCCCTTTCTTCTATATTTATATAATTTTAGGTGGCTGTCTTTGTTGAAAGTTTTTTCTGAAAAGCCTTAAAACAGAATATAGTTATTGGCAGCAATTTCAGAGTTATTTGAGGGCAAGTGGAGATTTATAATGATGATTCAAATGAAGCAAACTAAAAAGTAATGAAGCAAGACAGAGGATAAAGCAGTATTCACTTGAGCACATCCCAAAAAAATAAAATTTCAAATGTAACTAGAAAAAGGTATGCTGAAGATCGTAATACAGGAATAATTATTAATATTCAAAATAGCTTTAAAGCCGCTCACCTTTTGAATGTTGGGAATTGACCAGGAGGTGGCTGTAACCTAAGATGGTTCCTTCAGTAATGACCATTCTCTTTTTCAACATGATGATGATTCTCCACCTTCTAAGAGACCAAAGACCAACCAACCACCACAGCCACCAGTTCCGGAACCTGCCAATGATGGGCAACGGAAAGTGAGGGAGTTCAACTCTGGTAAGTTCTCAGTGAAATCCACAACCTTTTCCTTCATCTTCTGGACTCTCAAGGTGGCTGATGAAAGTTACAACATGCTCATCTACAGGGGGAAATGCTTTAGCATGTATTACTATGTTATACTCTCACCTTTGTAAAGCCAGGAGCTTTTTGAAAGTCACATTATAGACATTGTTTAAACGTGGTTTGAATTCACCAAAGCATAGGACATTGTTTCATCTCATATTAATTAGTTGGCTCAAAATTAGTGTTAATGACTTAGTAATTCAATGGTTTCTCTTAGCTTTAAAACCTTCTTTATTTCAGAACTATTTCACCTCTTGGTTTTCGTTTTTGCTGTGTGTCACTGCCTGCCAGCTGCTAATGTGTTAACTCCCAGTGGATCATGTGTCCTGTGAAGGGACTGAATGAGATATTAATGGCAAATTATGTTGATGATTCATATTTTGAATATAAATAGATCATTAAGCTTGTACACATTTTGAAAATAGTATGTTAATATTCTATTGTGTCATAGTCACAATGATTGGCTACATATTGAATTTATATGTACATTAAGTTGTTGTATGTTTATGTTCTTTAGCATTCTAACTTGCAACTGTATATCTGTTAAGTCTTTTTTTTTTTTTCCAAGAAGATCAGACTCTGATTTATTGAGGCATCTATTTGATGCCAAGTTAAGTGGCCCAGGCTCTGTGTAGGGGGGTGAGGTTAACGCAGGAAGAAGGATGGTGAGGGGCAAGGGTGCCAGGATTAGGTTGGAATGAGGCTCCCCAAGTTTCCCTGGCCCTGGCTGGTTGTGCTGCTGCCCTGAGCATCTGATGAGCTTGCAAGAGTGACTCCGAGAGGTGGGTGGTCCAGGGGCTAGGGCAGGGACTTTGGAGTCACGCTGTTGGCTTTGAATCCAGACTCCTACACTTGGTAGCTGTGACCTTTCCATGCCTCGGTGACCTGCAGAACTGAGCTCTGTCTGAGCCAGGTTCCATCCAGGCACTGTGGATCCCTCCAGAGTTAAACCACCCCAGGTTGCTCACTATCTGCTGCCTTCTCAAGCAGATCCTTGTCTCCTCGGAGGCCTTCACAATCCAGTGGAGGAGGCGAAACTCATCTGCCTCTGTCCCTCTGGGTGCGCCTCATGCCAGGTGCATCTGTGGACACGGGCCATGCTCCTGGGCTTCCAAAGTTGGAAAAAGTTGCCAGGCTCAGGTGGCTATATCAGAGCAGCTGCTACCCTCTGGACACAGTGACGAAAGAACACTCTGGGCCTAGAGCCCTGGTCTGGGGCACTGGGCAAGGCTCTTGCACTTCTCTGAGCCCGTTTCCCCATCTAGAAAATGTGCTGATTGAGTCTCCCTTTGGGCACTGAGGTCTCAGTGTTAGTTTGAGAGCCAGCATCTGGGGTTTGGGCTGTAATTCCCCTTCAGCCCCATAGCTGGGGGGAGTCAGGGACTTTGTCGGGATTACCCTAGGCATCAGTCCAGCTTCCTGCTCCTGGCTTGGGCTCAGCATCTGAAGTAGTTTGGGGGGCAGGTGGTCCTGGTGGGGGTTGGGGCTTTTCCCCAGACTTAGGTCACACCCAGAGCCAGAAATCTTGACACCTTCTCTGGGCTAAGGATGCATCTGGCCCCCAGGGTGCAGGTAACTGCCCACCTTACCTGGTTTCTGCCTGCCAGGGCCAATCTTCAGACTTCGGGACTTCCCAGCCTATCCCACCTCCCTCTCTGGCCAGCCTTGAATCCTCGTGGGTCCAGCACTTTTTCCAGGCCGTCTCCTGGTTGTCCTCCTGCCCCGAGTCCTGGCTCATGCTGCTCCCCCTCCCACTCACCATGACCCACAAGGACCACTCCACACCCAGCTCAGCCCCATCCCCTTGGATAGTCCTTTCTCTTTCCTCAGGCGACCAGGTGCATATCTTGGTGTCAGGACCTTCCCTGCACCTGGGAATGCCTACTGGTCACCTCGGTCACAGAGACCAAGGCATTTACTTGATATGAGTGCCTTTAGTTCATTGTCTACATGGCCAGGGAGGGAGTCAACGATAGGCTTTTCACTTGCTGCAAGGGCCAGTTCTCCTGGCCCCATGGCCCTAGGGATGCAGGATGCTGCAGGATACACACCCCTCACTTCCCAGCTGAGGACTGTGGGCCATCTCAGGGCGATTTCACAGTCACCGCATGCCCCACCCCCTCAGCTCTGCAAATACCAAGCAGCGCAGCCTGCCTAGGGGACAGTGGGCTCAGGACTGCCCAGGTGGACTCAAGACTGCCCAGGTAGTCCCCAGAGTGCCCTTGGCAGGCCCCTCACCTAGCTGCTCCCACAGCTCTGTAGCAAGAGTCTAACCTTTTTTGAGTGTGGAGCCTGCTGAGAATGAGAGCTGTGGGCTGTTTTCCCAGAAACGCATGTGCCTGCTCTCCACACAAAACCTTGCATTGTTTCAGGGGGCTCACACCTCCCTAAGTGCCCAGTTATTGAACCCCTCGGACCTGAGAATGAGAAACTTTGCCTCAATAGAGTCTTTCTGTGTTGCCCAGGCTGGAGTGCAGTGGCACAACCTCAGCTCACTGCAACCTTCGCCTGCCAGGTTCATGCAATTCTCCTGCCTCAGCCTCCTGAGTAGGTGGGACTACAGGTGTGCGCCTACCACTCTTAGCTAATTTTTTGTATTTTTAGTAGAGATGGGGTTT
The DNA here is from genome assembly GCF_006542625.1 of Nomascus leucogenys. Lineage (NCBI taxonomy): Eukaryota > Metazoa > Chordata > Mammalia > Primates > Hylobatidae > Nomascus > Nomascus leucogenys. The sequence continues at coordinate 399,025 of NW_022095790.1, read as the reverse complement.
CACCATGTTGGCCAGGATGGTCTAGATCTCTTGACTTCGTGATCCGCCCGCCTCGGCCTCCCAAAGTCCCAGGCATGAGCCACCATGCTAAGTCAGGGTCCCTCTTAAACTTGTATTTTTAAGGTCTAGGGTCCCTCTTACTTAATCTTTTTTTTTTTTTTTCTTTTTTTGAGATGGAGTCTTGCTCTGTCACCCAGGCTGGCAGTGGCGCAGCCTTGGCTCACTGCAACGTCCGCCTCCTGGGTTCAAGTGATTCTCCTGCCTCAGCCTCCTGAGTAGCTGGGACTACAGGCACCTGCCACCATGTCTGGCTAAGTTTTGTATTTTTGGTAGAGACGGGGGCGGAGGCAGGGGGTTGGGGAGGGGAGGGGGGATTTTGCTTTGTTGCCCGGAGCTCAAAGTGATCCGCCCACCTCTGCTCCCAAAGTGCTAGGATAACAGGCCTGCAGGACTGCACCCAGCCACTGTAAAGCCTTATTCCCACACAGCTGAGACATGTTTTAGGAAGTTTGCCAAAAGACCTCTGGAGACCTCCTCATTGTGGCCTCCCTGTTGTCGTGTTTAATTTGATTGATCTTCTGCCCTCCTGCTTTTCAGAAATTAAAAGGCTAAAAAGAGGTATTAAACTTTAAAACTCCTCTTATAGTCTCCCATTAAACTAATTCTAAGAACCACCGAAAAAGGGAAAAATGTTTTCGAAAGCAGTAAAATGATATGGACTGTTAGTATGTAAAATATAGGAAATAAGTCATTATATATTAGTGCTGCTCTGACATAGGGACATATTATTGAGAATCAGCTTTTGCTCAGTTTTCAGAGAAATGGAATAATCATATCACTAATGTGTGTAAACAAATTGAAGAATTGCCTGACAGAAAATACAGTATGTTTAAATTGGAAAAGTCCTGTAATACTTTGTTCATAAGCATTTACACAATGGGGTTATTGTTCATCGTGGGGGTACTGTGGACAAGCCCAGGGCTGCTGGTGAGTCATGCCATCCTTACACGTCTCTCCTTTTAAGGTGCTTTGTAGTTTCTGTCTAAATATTAGAAACATTCTTTGTTTCTAGATTACTGCAAAACTAAGGAAAAGTTTTATTTCTTTAGCATTTCTTTTAAACTTTCAGCATGGATATTGGGGATTTATTTACATATTTATTGCAAAGCCCTGGATCTTAGAGATTTAATTGAATATTATTTTTTGAAACTAATTGTTTCTCTTAATCTGCTTTGTTAAATTCGGTATTCACCAAAATGCCCCTATTGTCTCTACTTTTATCTTTTTTTTTTTTTTGAGATAGAGTCTCACACTGTTGCCCAGACTGCAGTGTAAGGTGCAATCTCAGCTCACTAAAACCTCCACCTCCCGAGTTCAAGCGATTCTCCTGCCTCAGCCTCCTGAATAGTTGGGATTACAGGCAATTCTGCTGCCTCATCCTCCCAAGTAGCTGGGATTACAGGGATGTGTCAACACGCCCAGCGAATTTTTGTATTTTTGTAGAGACAGGGTTTCACCATGTTGGCCAGGCTGGTCTTGAACTCCTGACCTCAAGTGATCCACTCTCCTCGGCCTCCCAAAGTGCTGGGATTACAGGCGTAAGCCACCACACCCGGCCTATATTTTTATTATATTGTTAATTTAGTACTATTCTGAGTAAAAATAATTTGCTGTAATTACAGTTTTATAAATTCACTATGACAATTTTATAAATGTCAGTGCTTTTTATAAAGTGAAACAGATTATGTTGTGGGGCTTTTGTTGTGATGGTGATTTATTATTTAAAGACAGTAATATTCAGTTGTGAAATTATAAAAACAATCTTCACATTTTATATGTGTATATATATATATATATATTTTTTTTTTTTTTTTGAGAGAGAGTTTTTCTTTTGTTGTTCTGGCTGGAGTGCAATGGCGCAATCTCGGCTCACGGCAACCTCTGCCTCCCAGGTTCAAGCGATTCTCCTGCCTCAACCTCCAGAGTAGCTGGGACTACAGGTGTGCACCACCACGTGCGGGTAATTTTTGTACTTTTAGTAGAGACAGGGTTTCACCATGTTGGCCAGGATGGTCTTGATCTCTTGACCTCGTGATCTACCTGCCTCAACCTCCCAAAGTGCTGGGATTACAGGCGCAGGCCACCGCGCCTGGCCCACATTTTATAACTTTAAAGCAGTATTAATGGTAATTGCCTTAGAGAAAGATACTTTTGTTGTGATATATAAGTATGATATTCAAGTATAGTGTACAGCAAAGGACATTAAACCTAAGTCAGCACTAATGTGTTATATGATACACTTGAAACTTTAGTACATATATTAATGTTTAGCAAATAGACCTTAACATATAATGATAGCAAAAAAATGGAGCTGTTCAGATGAGAGACCACTGGTTATGTCTGATTTTAATACTCCCTATGCTCTTGACTTTTTCTTTTTTTCCTTTGAGACAGAGTCTTGCTCTGTCACCCAGGCTGGAGTGCAGCAGCATGATCACGGCTCACTGCAACCTCCACCTCTCAGGTTCAAGCTATCCTCCCACCTCAGCCTCCCTAGTAGCTGGGACTACAGGTGAGAGTCACCATGCCCAGCTAATTTTTGTATTTTTAGTAGAGACGGGGTTTCGCCATGTTGGCCAGGCTGGTCTCAAACTCCTGACCTCAGGTGCTCCACCTGCCTTGGCCTCCCAAAGTGTTGGGGTTACAGGCATGAGTCACCACACCTGGCCACCTCTTGACTTTTTATAGCTGTTGTATTATTTTAATCGTGAGTAAATAAATGCAGTTGAAATGATGCAGTTCAGGAGAATCTTCTGCTTCTCTTACTAAAAAAAAATATTTTTTTAAGTCCAATAAAGTTACACTAATGTTTATGTGTGGAAAATATTACCTTTTCCAGCCGGGTGCGGTAGCCCACACCTGTAATCCCAGCACTTTGGGAAGCTGAGGTGGGTGGATCACCTGAGGTCAGGAGTTCAAGACCAGCCTGACCAATATGGTGAAACCCCATCTCTACTAAAAATAAAAGAAACTAGTCGGGCATGGTGGTGGGCGCCTGTAGTCCCAGCTACTCGGGAGGCTGAAACAGGAGAATTGCTTGAACCCAGGAGGCAGAGGTTGCAGTGAGCCAAGATCGTGCCATTGCACTCTAATACTCTGTCTCAAAAAAAAAAAAAAGAAAATATTACCTATTCCATTTAGTACTATATGTTTTAAATGATATTAGCTGGTATTTTTTTTGGCTTTATAATGTGGTTCAGATTTCTATAGAAATTCTGGCTGTATCTACATTGCCTTAAAGTAATGGGATATTTCTTTTTTTCTTTTTTTCTTTTTTTCTTCAGCTAGAGTTTCACTCTTGTCGCCCATGCTGGAGTGCAATGGTGTGATCTCGGCTCACTGTAAGCCCTGCCTCCCAAGTTCAAGTGATTCTCCTAGCTTAGCCTCTTGAGTAGCTGGGATTACAAGCACCTGCCACAATGCCTGGCTAATTTTTGTATTTTTAGTAGAGATGGGTTTCACCGTGTTGGCCAGGCTGGTCTTGAACTCCTGACCTCGTGATCTGCCTGTCTCAGCCTTTCAAAGTGTTGGGATTACAGTTGTGAGCCACCGTGCCCAGCCTGTCTTTTCTTTCCGAAGCCACCTTGGTGATTAAATGTTAAATATGTACTAGTGGATATTACTTTGCTGAATATTGCCTAGTGAATATTAAGTATTTATTCTCACCTTGCAGACATGAACTTGTGAATTCAACATGTGAAGATTTACAACTTGATAAACCAGCTTCAGGAGGTAGGTCTTCAGTCTTAAGTCAGATTAGAAGGTTATGTGAAATAATTATTTAATGCTTAACATTGACTTTTTAATGGTATCTTCCACATGAAATAATATTCCTCCAACATTTAATTACATGCCAGGACAGGAGAATTCATGTTGTCAAAATTCTAATACTCTCTAGAACAGTAAACTCATTTTTATTAACCCATTATAAATACATGTAAATGTTGCATTTATGGGTAGACAGAACTAAAAGAACAATATTTTTCCTACTTTTGAGATGCAAAATTTATCTGGCATAATGCATTGACAGATTATTATTGAAGCTTGCACCAGACAACTGAACAAACATTCATCAAATGTCCATGATACCCAGGACATAAGAGGCTTCCTTTTAGAGTATGGAGCCACGCATATCATCTCTTAATTGTTAGATGTGTTTTGAAAGAAATAGAAATATAACTGATTTTCTTATTTGTTTTGGCTCTGGAGTAGAGTGGGGACAAAACAGAATGGAATCACACTGTTTAGATTTACTAAAATGGAAGGATTGCAGCGAGATTATATCCCTAGTCTCCCCATAGCAAATGGCACCTGCTAGCTGTTTTGTTTTTTTTTTGTTTGTTTGTTTGTTTGCGATGGAGTTTTGCTTTGTCGCCCACGCTGGAGTGCAGTGGTGTGATCTCAACTCATTGCACCCTCCACCTCCCAGGTTCAAGCAATTCTCCCTACCTCAGGCTCCCAAGTAGCTGGGATTACAGGCACCTGCCACCACGCCTGCCTAATTTTTGTATTCGTAGTAGAGCTGGGGTGTCACCATGTTGGCCAAGCTGTTCTTGAACTCCCAACCTCAGGTGATCTGCCCGCCTCAGCCTCCCAAAGTGCTGGGATTACAGGTGTGAGCCACTGCACCCGGCCTGCTAGTGGTTCTTGAGCACACTGAGTTCTGCTTTTTCCCAGCTTTAGTGAATGTCTGGTTCTTCCTTTTTTGTGCAGTGTGTGTCAGCATTGTTTCAGTAATAAATACATTCTGGATCTTAGAAATAATTTTAGTCACAGGAAAAGAAAAAATAATACTGCCTATTTTATAATAATAATATTTAATAACCCAAGCTATTAAACTCATTAAATTGAGAAAACTTGTATTCCTGTGATTTCAACAGTAAAGGAAGAATGGTATGCCAGAATCACTAAATGAAGAAAGACGGTGGATCAGCTTTTCTGCAAAAAAATTTGGTAAGTCTCTTTTTTCCCCTTTCAACTAAAGTATATTCCTGAGTAATGTTTTTTATAATGTTGTTTTATTTTAGGAAAGTAAATATAATGAGCAGGACTCAGCTCCAGTTTTTTCTTACTGTTTTGTTTTTGAGACAGAGTTTCGCTCATGTTACCCAGGCTGGAGTGCAGTGGCGCAGTCTCGGGTCCCTGCAACCTCCGCCTCCCAGATTGAAGCGATTCTCCTGCCTCAGTCTCCCAAGTAGCTGGGATTACTGGCACCTGCCACCATGCCCAGCTAATTTTTGTATTTTTAGTAGTTTCACCTTGTGGGCCAGGCTGGTCTCGAATTGCTGACCTCAGGTGATCCACCCACCTCAGCCTCCCAACATGCTGGGATTACAGTTGTGAGCCACCACGCCCAGCCTCTCTTACTATTTTTTTTTTTTTTTTTTTTGAGATGGAGTCCAGGCTGGAGTGCAGTGGTGTGATCTTGGCTCACTGCAACCTCTGCCTCCTGGGTTCAAGCAATTCTCCTGCCTCAGCCTCCCTAGTAGCTGGGATCACAGGTGCGTACCACCACACCCAACTAATTTGTTTTTGTATTTTTAGCAGAGACAGGGTTTTACCATGTCGCCAGGCTGGTCTCAAACTCCTGACCTCAGGTGATCCACCTACCTTGGCATCCCAGAATGCTGAGATTACAGGTAGCCACCGCACCTGGCCAGGAGTGAATTATTTTTATGGTTCCCCTTTTTAGACCATATAGGGTAACTTCCTGATGTTGCCATGGCATTTGTAAACTGTCACGGTGTTGGTGGGAGTGTAGCATTGAGGATGACCAGAGGTCACTCTCATCACCATCTTGGTTTCGGTGGGTTTTGGCTGGATTCTTTACTGCAACCCATTTTATCAACAAGGTCTTTATGACCTGTATCTTGTGCTGATCTCCTCTCTCACCCTGTGACTTAGAATGCCTTAACCATTTAGGAATGTAGCTCAGTAGGTCTCAGCCTCATTTTACCCAGCTTCTATTTAAGATCGAGTTGCTCTCGTTCAAACACCTCTGACAGTATTGCTGCTTTCTTTAAGGTTCCTGAAAGGGAGAGAGGAAATCTTAGATTTGTCATTGCTGGGAACCATTGCAAGTATTCAGGAAATATTCACTACTTCCAACCTCATAATCCTGCAGTCATTTGGCACCTGTGAGTCAGGTACCAGGAACTGGGCAGTGCAGAAGACAGTGCCCTGCCCCGTGCATTCTGGAGCATTCAATCTGGTGAGGAAACATGTAGTAAGTAGGAGATATTTACTCTGTAAGAAGGTATGAGGTCTGGGAAAGAATTAAGTGGAATAAGGGGAATGGGGAGGCAGGGGGTGTGATTGGGGCAGCCTTGATGGTATGTGATGAGCACGTTCTGTTGTTGGCCTTGCCTCTTTCTAAACTTCCACTTTTCACTCTCAACTCCAATTGGTTCTTTTTTATTTTATAAAAACTTTGTTAGAATTAGGTTTATATATTTCCTTGTTGAATTAACAGAATAATTTTATTTAACATCACTCTCTAGTGTGACTGAAAGCCTCTAATCCTTTACTGTTATTTGTTTATGGGCATATTTCTTTTTACAGCTATGATAATTATTTCATTTTGTGTGGTTTCTCAAAAATACATATGTTTCTGATCTCAGAGAGTTCCTATACTAGAGCCCTTCAGATTTGGTGCTAATATCATGAAGTAAGAATTTAAGACAAAGCTTGAGAGATGTTAGAGGAAAGGCAATCTAAGAACAAAGACATTAATTATTAATAAATAATTAAATTATTAATAAATTTCAAGTTGACATTTAAGTTGAGGTGTGGAGGTGAAGGAGACAGTTGGATAAATAAGTCTGGAAGTAATGAGAAAGATCTGGCAATAGATACCATTTTGGATTTTGTTTGTTTGTTTGTTTTGTTTTTGAGATGGAGTCTCGCTCTGTCACCCAGGCTGGAGTGCAGTGGTGTGATCTCGGCTCACTGCAAGTTCCGCCTCCCAGGTTCATGCCATTCTCCTGCCTCAGCCTCCCAAGTAGCTGGGACTACAGGTGCCCACCACCATGCCCAGCTAATTTTTTTTTGTATTTTTAGTAGAGACGGGGTTTCACCATGTTAGCCAAGATGGTCTTGATCTCTTGACCTTGTGATCCACCTGCCTCGGCCTCCCAAAGTGCTGGGATTACAGGCGTGAGCCACCATGCCCGGCCTATAATTTTGGATTTTATAGTTATGTTTTGATAGCAATTGTTGATATCACCAAAATAATTAATCAGTGAGCTCCCTGACAGCTCCCCGACTTTTCTTTTTAAAGAAACAGGGTCCACTGGGTGTGGTGGCTCACACCTGTAATCCCAGCATTTTGGGAGGCTGAGGCAGGTGGATCACCTGAAGTGGGGGGTTCGAGACCAGCCTGACCAACATGGAGAAATCCCATCTCTACTAAAAATACTCAATTCGCTGGGCATGGTGGTGTGCGCCTGTAATCCCAGCTACTTGGGAGGCTGAGGCAGGAGAATCACTTGAACCCAGGAGGCGGAGGTTTCAGTGAGCCAAGATTGCACCATTGCACTCCAGCCTGGACAACAAGAGTGAAACTCCATCTCAAAAAAAAAACAAAGAAAAAAAGAAAAAGAAAAGAAACGAAGAAACAGGGTCTCATGTTGTCTGGGATGGACTAGAACTCCTGGGCTCAAGTTATCCTCCTGCCTCAGTCTCCTAAGTAGCTGGGGCTACAGGCACATGCCACCATGCCCAGCTTTGAGCCACTCCCAACCATCAGGTTGTAAAATATTTAAATGTTACATACAGAGGTGCAAGGGAGATCTGTATGTAAATAGCATGATATAAATTGCTTGAATCTTTCTTCTTAGAGTTTTGTTTGGATGTGGCTTCAGAGCGGGGATTAGTTAATTCATTTTTAGTTTTTTTTTTTTTTTTTGGTGGATTCTCACTCTGTCGCCCAGGCTGGAGTGCAGTGTCACGATCTTGGCTCACTGCAGCCTCTGCCTCCCAGGTTCAAGCAATTCTCTTGCCTCAGCCTTCTGAGTAGCTGGGACTATAGGTGCCTGCCACAACAACTGGCTGATTTTTTTTTTTTTGGTAGAGACAGGCTTTCACCATGTTGGCCAGGCTGGTCTTGAACTCCTGACCCAAGTGATCCACCTGCCTCAGCCTCCCAAAGTGTTGGGATTACAGGCATGAGCCATCACTCCTGGCCCTTTTTTTACCTTTTTAAATTACAGTTTTTATACCTATTCAAAAGTAGAGAAAATAGTACAATGAACACTAAAATACCCATTCCTCAATTTCTGTGATCATTAAGATTGTCCTACATTTTGTTCTTCTATTCCTTTACCTCCCTTTGCAGGAATATTGTAAAGCAAATCAGTCATCACATCATTTTATCTGTTCAGTGTGCATCCCCGAACAGCATTAACGTTTTCTTACACAGCTACCATCTCATCACATCTGACAAAATTACAATGATTTTTTGGTGTCAACTCATCTGTAATCCTTAGTTGAGTTTCCTCACTCTTTTTTTTGAGACAAAGTCTTGCTGTGTCACCCTAGGCTGGAGTGCAATGGCGCAATCTCAGCTCACAGCAGCCTCTGCCCTGCCGGCTCCAGCAATTCTCCTGCCTCAGCCTCCTGGGTAGCTGGGATTACAGGCGCACGCCACCATGCCCAGCTAATTTTTGTATTTTTAGTAGAGACAGCGTTTCACCTTGTTGGCCAGGCTGGTCTCGAACTCCTGACCTCGGGTAATCTGCCCACCTCGTCCTCCCCAAGTGCTGCGATTACAGACGTGAGCCACTGTGCCTGGCCAAGTTTCCTTACTCTTACCTGAACAGTATCTCATTTCCTCATTATCTGAAAAATTTTGCTTTAAATCTGGGTCCAAACAATCTTCATGTGCTAACTTTGGTTGTTATGCCTCTTTTAATCTAAACTGGCCTCTGCTTACTATTTTTATTTCCCATTTCATGAATTCTTTGTGGAAAGTTATTTCTTTTAAAATAGCATGCTCATGAGGTTGAAGGGGTAAAGAACACTGATCTCGTGGTTGCAGTGTGGATGAAAATTTAGCCTGAAATGCGCCTGTTTGCAGCAGCCAATGGAGGAGGGTTATTAATTTCACAAGCAGATAGTGGCAAAAGGCTGCTTCCAAATAGTATTTGCAGGCCAGCTGTGGTGGCTCACACCTGTAATCCCAGCACTTTGGGAGGTCGAGGTGAGCAGATCGCTTGAGGTCAGGAGTTTGAGACCAGCCTGGCCAACATGGTAAAACCCCGTCTCTACTGAAAAGTACAGAAATTAGCCAGGCGTGGTGGCGGGCACCTGTAATCTTAGCTACTCAGGAGGCTGAGGCAGGAGAATCACTTGAACCCAGGAGGCGGAGCTTGCAATGAACCGAGATCATGCCACTGCACTCCAGCCTGGGTGACAGAGCAAGACTCCATCTCGGAAAAAAAACAAAACAAAAACAAAAACAAAAACAAAAATATAGTATTCAGGTTGTGTTCTTTATTGTCTATAATTTTCTTTCTCTTCTTCCTGAGAATATTGAAAAACAAAGTTTAATCTTTTAAGATCTTAGAGTTATTAAGATTGTCTTAGGATCAGGACACTTAAATCTGCCAAAATCTGGTTGGTAATGATGGGTCATTTATTTTTATTATTATTATTTTTTAATTTTTAAAATTTTTATTTCTTAGCCTTGGGATTCTGATATGTAAAAATGCAAGTATCTTCAAAGATAGAAAACATATACAGATATCATTAAGATGGCAGAACTCAGCATATACAATCATGGAGCAGTGCCTTCTACCAGCTCTCCAGCTAACTGCAGCTGCAAGCATGATTCTCATGCTGTCTTGTACTTAGTGTTCAACTAGTTACCCAGCTTCCTCAGTCATGGGGAAGGGCCATCAGCAAATGGCACTCAGGCATGGGGGCTTGAGAAAAGATCCCACACACTCAAGGCCATGTTAGACATTTCATGAAAGGATTAGGTGTGTTACCCCGGCTTTCTCCCCCAGAGTTTATCGAGACTGATAATAAAGTAAATGCATTATAAGCCACACATACAAGTTGTGGAGTCAAGGAAATAGAGTGACTTTTCTGTGTATCCTGTTTTATAGGCTTTAATTAAATTATTTGTGGCCTTGGATTGGGGGCAGGATTTTGTTATTATTTTTTATTATACTTTAAGTTCTGGGGTACATGTGCAGAACATGTAGGTTTGTTACACATGCCATGGTGGTTTGCTGCGCCCATCAACCCATCATCTACATTAGGTATTTCTCCTAATGCTGTCCCTCCCCTAACCCTGCACCCCCCGACAGGCCCTGATGTGTGATGTTCCCCTCCATGTCCATGTGTTCTCATTGTTCAGCTCCCACATATGAGCGAGAACATGCAGTTTTTGGTTTTCTGTTCTTGTGTTAGTTTGCTGAGAATGATGGTTTCCAGCTTCATCCATGTTCCTGCAAAGGACATGAACTCATCCTTTTTTATGTCTGCATAGTATTCCATAGTGTATGTGTGCCACATTTTCTTTATCCAGTCTATCATTGATGGGCATTTAGGTTGGTTCCAAGTTTTTGCTATTGTGAATAATGCCGCAATAAACATACATGTGCATGTGTCTTTATAGTAGAATGATTTATAATCCTTTGGGTATATACCCAGTAATGGGATTGCTGGGTCAAATGTTATTTCTGGTTCTAGATCCTTGAGGAATCATTACACTGTCTTCCACAATGGTTTAACTAATTTACACTCCCACCAAAAGTATAAAAGTGTTCCTATTTCTCCACATCCTCTCCAGCATCTGTTGTTTCCTGACTTTTTATTGTTTGCCATTTTAACTGACATGAGATGGTATCTCATTGTGTTTTTGATTTGCATTTCTCTAATGACCAGTGATGAGCATTTTTTCTTGTTTGTTAGCTGCATAAATATTATATTTTAGATTATTCCTGCTTTCTCTTGCGGGCATTTAGTGCATTAGTCATTTACTGCTATAAATTTCCCTCTAAACACTGCTTTAAATGTGTCCCAGAGATTCTAATATGTTGTGTCTTTGTTCCCACTGGTTTCAAAGGACATCTTTATTTCTGCCTTAATTTCGTTATTTACCCAGTTCTCATTCAGGAGCAGGTTGTTCAGTTTCCATGTAGTTGTGCAGTTTTGAGTGAGTTTCTTAATTTTGAGTTCTAATTTAATTGCACTATGCAGTGAGAGCCTGTTTGTCATTATTTCCTTTCTTTTGCATTTGCTGAGGAGTGTTTTACTTCTAATTAGGTGGTCAATTTTAGAATAAGTGTGATGTGGTGCTGAGAAGAATGTATATTCTGTGGATTTGGGGTGGAGAACTCTGTAGATGTCTATTAAGTCCGCTTGGTCCAGAACTGACTTCAAGTCTTTAATATCCTTGTTAATTTTCTGTCTCATTGGTCTGTCTAATAATGGGTCATTTATACTTGCCTTTGCTTTAAGCCTGCTTCAATAGTTAGTAAATATGTTTCTAGAGTTTTTCCAATTTAAAAAAATTGACCTGCACCTTGCTTTGGATTGTACTAAAATCTGATTTCAACACAAACATAATCTTCTGAATTGTTTTGGTTGTGTTCAGCTGAAGCCTGGGGAAGCACTGAAGCCAAGGCTCTACTGTACCAAAAATTTGAAGGCCATGGGAATGATCTGTATGTGGAAGGACTAAAAGAAAACATTCCTTTCAGAAGTCCCTCGTGGTATGGAATCCCAAGTCTGGAAAACATCATTCAAGTGGGCAATCGAATTAAATTTCTTATTAAAAGGTAAGATGATAATCTGCAGAAACAAATTCAGTGTCTTCCCTAAGGAGAGATTAATTCGATGAGGAAGGGCCTTTTGTTCCCCTATCATCATGACTTCCTTATATTTACAATTAACATTTAGATTCACTTATTGAACAAACATGTATTTAATATAAGTATCAGATGTGCAAAATTGGGTCTAGCAAGAACCCTGTCCTTGGGAGGCTTAATATTATGAAAAATGCAATGAAGAGTTATTGAACATTTTTAGGGGAGAAGGCAAGGATGGCATACCCAGATCAGTCATTTGTGCATCCAGAAGGGAGGGAACGTGTTCCAAATATGAGTAAAGGCAGGGAGATGTCAAATATGCTCACATATTCACATACCTTACCCATTCTGTGTGGAGTGAGGAGTGCCATGTGGGCATGGTGGGATTGCATAGATAGACTTGGGTGGCCAAATGGAGGAAGGCCTTAGATCCTACAAAAGCAGTGGCAGTCATTAAATGGTCTCATAGCAGTTCCCTCTTTTATTATTATTATTATTATTATACTTTAAGTTTTAGGGTACATGTGCACAATATGCAGGTTTGTTACATATGTATCCATGTGCCATGTTGGTGTGCTGCACCCATTAACTCGTCATTTAGCATTAGGTATATCTCTTAATGCTGTCCCTCCCCCCTTCCCCCACCCCATAACAGTCCCCGGAGTGTGATGTTCCCCTTCCTGTGTCCATGTGTTCTCATTGTTCAATTCCCACCTATGAGTGAGAACATGTGGTGTTTGGTTTTTTGTCCTTGCGATAGTTTACTGAGAATGATGGTTTCCAGTTTCATCCATGTCCCTACAAAGGACATGAACTCATCATTTTTTATGGCTGCATAGTATTCCATGGTGTATATGTGCCACATTTTCTTAATCCAGTCTATCGTTGTTGGACATTTGGGTTGGTTCCAAGTCTTTGCTATTGTGAGTAGTGCTGCAATAAACATACATGTGCATGTGTCCTTATAGCAGCATGATTTATAGTCCTTTGGGTATATACCCAGTAATGGGATGGCTGGGTCAAATGGTATTTCTAGTTCTAGATCCCTGAGGAGTCGCCACACTGACTTCCACAATGGTTGAACTAGTTTACAGTCCCACCAACAGTGTAAAAGTGTTCCGTTTCTCCACATCCTCTCCAGCACCTGTTGTTTCCTGACTTTTTAATGATGGCCATTCTAACTGGTGTAAGATGGTATCTCATTGTGGTTTTGATTTGCATTTCTCTGATGGCCAGTGACGATGAGCATTTTTTCATGAGTTTTTTGGCTGCATAAATGTCTTCTTTTGAGAAGTGTCTGTTCATGTCCTTCGCCCACTTTTTGATGGGGTTGTTTGTTTTTTTCTTGTAAATTTGTTTGTGTTCATTGTAGATTCTGGATATTAGCCCTTTGTCAGATGAGTAGGTTGCAAAAATTTTCTCCCATTTTGTAGGTAGCAGTTCCCTCTTAAAATAATTTGGATCTGTCCTTTAGAAAGGTTATTCTGGCTTAATTTTGAAGAGTAATACATGGGTAGTTTGAGTGTTGGGGGTAGGAACAAAAGGCCTCTCTACTCATGAAAGGAATGTTGAAGTGAGTAGAGTCTTGCTTACTGATTGAGGTTGTGCATCTGTGTATATTAGTTGGGACTGAGTTATATATGGAGAGGAAAGGTTTAAGATGATACAGCAAGCTGCTTCTGACTCTGCTGTGGGACAGTTCATCTAAGATTCAGAAACAGAATTGAGCTGGTTTGGGGAAAAAGTGACTTTTGCATATTTATCTTATAAAAAAGATGACTTTGGAGACATCCAGGTGGTCTCACCTGAATGCCTGAAAATTGCTATTTTCAAAATTCAAGTCACCAAAATGATTATTTTCACTATAAAATGAAGGCAGAATGGATTATGTTTAAAAATTGGCCAGGCACAGTGGCTTATGCTTGTAATCCCAGCACTTTGGGAGGCTGAGGCGGGTGGATCACCTGAGGTCAGGAGTTCGAGACCAGCCTTGCCAACATTGCAAAACCCCGTGTCTACTAAAAATACAAAAATTAGCCAGGTGTGGTGGCGCGCACTTGTGGTTCCAGCTACTCAGGAGGCTGAGGCAGGATAATTGCTTGAACGTGGGAGGCGGAAGTTGCAGTGAGTTGAGATCGCACCACTGTACTCCAGCCTGGACAACAGGATGAGACTCTGTCTCAAATAATAATAATAATAATTAGCAGTGCACAGCTGTGTGAGAAAGGCCTGTAAATTTCTTCTAAATGCTTTATTATAATATTAGTATCAACTATGTATTTACGGTCCAGAACTTCTTTACTCACAATACAACTGTAGTTACTCAGCCAAGAACAAATACAACAGGTAAAATAGTTGTGAAATCCTTTTTAAAAGCACAGATTAATCTTGAAGCTTTTAAAATTAATCTTTTAAAATGATGGAACTGCTCATTCCTTCACCTCCCCAAAAAATCTTTTGCAGAAGCTCAATACAGGCAGTCCTTGATTTATCAATATGCACATATGCAGTGTAGGGATAACTGAAGCTTTTTTTCTTTCGTCCTTTTTTTGATACAGAGTCTCACTCTATCACCCAGGCTGGAGTGCAGTGGTGCGATCTCGGCTCACTGCAACCAGGCTCAAGCAATTCTCCTTCCTCAGCCTCCTGAGTAGCTGGGATTACAGGCGTGTGCCACCATGCCTGGCTAAGTTTTGTATTTTGTGTAGAGACAAGGTTTCACTATTTTGGCCAGGCTGGTCTCAAACTCCTAGGCTCAGGTGATCCTTCTGCCTGAGCCTCCCAAAGTGCTGGGATTACAGATGTGAGTCACCGCACCCAGCATTAAGCTTTGAACTTTGACCAGTGGTATCCAAGAGAAATACAATGTGTGCTGCAAATGCAAGCCACATACATAATTTTACATTTTGGAGTTCAACCTGAAGTCATTATAAATAAATACACCATGAAGTATTTCACATTCTTTACTTCATTTGCATATATTCTTTTTGTTGAGAATTGGTGTGTCTTTCATACTCACAGCATATTTCAGTTTCAAGTAGCCACACAACTGTTCAGGGATAGCAGTTACTGTCCTCATTTGGACCTTAATGTTTATTCATATGAGCCCTGTTCCTAAAATGGCAAATACTGTAATTCTGGCCTGCACACAAATATCACAGCCTAATAGGAAAGATCTAAGAGGTCCCCATTGAACAAATAATGTTCTTTTCTTTTCTTTTTTTCTTTGAGACGAAGTTTTGCTCTTGTTTCCCAGGCTGGAGTACAATGGGGCGATCTTGGCTCACCGCAACCCCCGCCTCCTGGGTTCAAGCAATTCTCCTGCCTCAGCCTTCCAAGTACCTGGGATTACAGGCATGTGCCACCATGCCTAACTAATTTTTGTATTTTTAGTAGAGGCGGGTTTTCGCCATGTTGGCCAGGCTGGTCTCGGACCCCTGACCTCAGGTGATCTGCCCACCTCGGCTTCCCAAAGTGTTAGGATTACAGGTGTGAGCCACGGTGCCCAGCCTATTTTCTTTATTAGAGCTCTTTATTAGAGCTTTCTTTCCTTCCCATCTTTTTGTTTGCCATTGTGCATTGTCAGAGTAAGTGACCACAATTTGTAGATTATCTGCCACCTTAGGAACTTAAGTTGCCAAGAACCAATAACTACCCATTTAGTATGAAGTTTTGTATTGTCAGGAAATAAGCGTTGGGAATCAAGTATGAATTATGTGTGTGTATTAGGTGTTTACAAATTTGTGCAGTTAATCATTCTCATTAATACTACGGTGAATAAATGTTCTCAAGTTGGGTTAATGGGTGTGTCCTAAAATACTGCTCCTTCAGCTCTCACAGTACCTTGGGGCAATTAGTGAAGGTCAGTCAGTGTGCCAAATAGATTTTGTGTGGATTATGGCATGGAAAGTGGTTGAGAAATTCTGTAGTAGGGTAAGAAAATAATGCTTGTCCAGGAGTCCTGCAGTGGAGAAGACAAAACTCAGCGCTTCACTCATAGGTTAAGCATGTTTTTTCTTTCTTTCTTTCTTTTATTTTTTTTTTTTTGAGACAAGAGTCTTGCTTTGTTGCCCAGGCTGGAGTGCAGTGGCATGATTTTGGCTCACTGTAACCTTCACCTCCTGGGTTCAAGCAGTTCTCCTGCCTCAGCCTCCCAGTACCTGGGATTACAGGTGCACGCCACCATGGTGGCTAATTTTTGTATTTTTAGAGGAGATGGGGTTTCACCATGTTGGCCCGGCTGGTCTTGAACTCCTGACCTTGTGATCAGCCTGCCTCAGCCTCCCGAAGTGCTGAGATTACAGGTGTGAACCACTGTGCCTGGCCCTCAGCATGCTTTTGATTTAGCCAAAGAATCAAAGCATTGGTGAAGAATTGAAGATTGGAAGTTACACATTTTTTGCTAAGGGAAGTAATAGAGAAAGAAAAATATTCCTGGAGGCAAATCTTCAGTTTGGATTAATGTGAACATGAAGAAACCTGTAGAAACCTTCATTTCTCAAGACAAAGCTCAAATTCAAGGTTGTGAGGAATGCAGTCACCGCTTTTCTTAGGGGCAGTTGTGACAGTGATTGCAGAAACCGAGACTGCAAAGCCTGTATTATATAAAGAATGTGCAAGCGCCATAGAAGACACTGCAAGGATTGGGTGCTGGAGCAGTGCTGGACCTGCCATCATCACCAGAGTGCAGCAGAGAGAATCTCCTCTCTTGCCATCACTAACAGCACTTGACTTTGTCCCACTCCTAAAAGATCTTGGAAGGAATTAAAGGTGCTTGGTGGTTTCTCATTCCAACATAACCTTACTTGGCCTGACCATGAACCATGCATTAGTCTTTGGACAGGGCAATTCAAATCACAGACCACATAACAAAAGAATTTTGTGGCCATCTGAACTGTCTCCTTAAACACACCATGGGTGCACTGTGTCCTCAGCTTGGTGAAAGGTAGATGTCACACGCGAGAAGGTGGTGGAGCCCAGCACGTGATGGAGCCTCGAAGAGCAGCTGGCTCTGTGAGGAGGGTGTGAAGTCCTCCCTGGGAGGAGCAGATGCCAGAAAAGGAGGTGAGGGTGGGCAGAAGAGGAGGCTGAGCAGCAAGTGAATAGACGCGCTCGACCTCAGAGGAGAGTCCCATGTCTTTATTGGTAATATTCAAATGTGGTTCATACCGGAGTTATTTTCTGTGGCTGAAGGGTTCAACTACTCTGAAATCCATGGGGAAAAAAAAAAAAACTCATACTAAAAACCCTTGAGATGTTAAGTTTTACAGTAAAGGGAATGTTACAAGATTTTCTGAAACCACCAACCTTTAGCAATATTTTCAGACTTTCTCCAACATTTTCCACTGCCTTTGTCAGCAATCAGAGATGACCTTCAAATTGAGGTGAATCTTCCACTTCCCTTACCCTTTTCCTTTTCTCTCTCTTTCTCTCCTTTCTTCATCCAGTAACTCTAGTCGGACTCCATTGTCTCCAAGTCAACTTTCGTCCTCATCCACAACTCCTCCACACAAGCCCTGAACACCTGTCCGTGTAAGTGACATCCTTTATGTCTTTATATTGTATTGTATTGTATTGTATTTTGTATTGTATTGTATTATATTGTATTTTGTATTGTATTGTATTTTGTATTGTACTGTATTGTATTGTATTTTGTATTGTATTGTATTTTGTATTGTATTTTATTTTGTATTGTATTGTATATTGTACTGTATTGTATTGTATTCTATTTTGTATTGTATTGTATTTTATATTGTGTTGTATTTTGTATTGTATTGTGTTGTATTTTTATTGTATTGTATTGTATTTTGTATTGTATTGTATTGTATTTTGTATTGTATTTTGTGTTGTATTGTATTGTATTGTATTTTGTATTGTATTGTGTTTTGTATTGTATTGTGTTTTGTATTGTATTGTATTGTATTTTGTATTGTATTATATTGTATTTATTGTATTGTATTGTATTGTTGATCAGTTATTTTGAGATGGGAGTCTCCTTCTGTTGCCCTGGCTGGAGTGCAGTGGCACAATCTCGGCTTACTGCAACCTCTACCTCCCAGGTTCAAGCGTTTGTCTGCCTCAGCCTCCCGAGTAGCTGGGATTACAGGCACCCACCACCACACCTGGCTAATTTTATTTTTAGTAGAGATGGGATTTCACCATGTTGGCCAGGCTGGTCTTGAACTCTTGACCTCATGATCCACCCGCCTCAGCCTCCCAAAGTTCTGGGATTACAGGCGTGAGCCACTGTGCCCAGCCCATGATTTACTATTTATAAGAACATGGGCTTCCTACTTGTGTAACACTTACCCCTGTATTTTAAATGGGAGTTGCTGAGGTTTGGTGACTACATCTGGCCTCTCAGGGAAATGACCAAGTTGTTCACATCTCACCTGTATAATGTGAAGTTGTTTGTCAGCTTCATTGGTTACTACTGTGAAATGAGTTATAAAGGGAAATTTTTTATTTTTTATTTTTATTTTCAGTAGAGACGGGGTTTCACCATGTTAGCCAGGATGGTCTCAATCTCCTGACCTAATGATATGCCCGCTTCGGCCTCCCAAAGTGTTGGGATTACAGGCTTGAGCCACCGCGTCCGGCCATAGTAAGGGAAATTTTTTATAAAAAGAAATAGATTTAGGCTGAGCGCAGTGGCTCACACCTGTAATCCTAGCACTTTGGGAGGCCAAGGTGGGTGGATTGCCTAAGCTCAGGAGTTTGAGACCACCCTTGGCAACATGGTGAAACCCCATCTCTACTAAAATACAAAAAACAAAACAAAACAAAAAAATTAGCTGGGCATGGTGGTGGGTGCCTGTAGTCCCAGCTACTGGGGAGGCTGAGGCATGAGCATTGCTTGAGCCTGGGAGGTGGAGGTTACAGTGAGCTGACATCACGCCATTGCCAGCCTGGGCGACAGAGCAAGACTCTGTTAGTAAAATATGTCTAGTACCAGATGCTTTTTGGTCTCCTAATGACCTATCAAACTGCAGGTTTTTTGGCTTTGTAATATATTCAGTTCCAGATTTATTCAAGAATTGAGGACTTTTTATATCTTCATTATGTGCCAAGTACTGGGTGGGACACTAGGTGACAGAGATGAACAAATCCCTGATCCCAGGATTTCACAGTGGATGTTGGAATTTAGTGCCATTTAGCTTCATTCAATTCTGCAGTAGTCCCAAGATTTTCCAAGATCATCCTGTCCTCCAGTGTCTGTTGATTCAACTTCAGAATATATCCCAGAGTCTGTCCCTCTTCATTCCTCACTGCTGCCACCCTGGACCCATCTGCCATCATCTCTCACCTGGTTTATCTCAGTCTTCTAACTGGTTTTCTTGTTTCCATGCTTGCCTCCTTGCCTCCTTCAGTCTATTCTGTCTTTTCTTTTTCTTTTTTTTTTTTTTTTGAGACAGAGTCTTGCTCTCTTGCCAAGGCTGGAGTACAATGCTGTGATCTCTGCTCACTGTTACCTCCGCCTCCCAGGTTCAAGCGATTCTCCTGCCTCAGCCTCCCTAGTAGCAGGGATTACAGGCACAAACCAGCATGCCCAGCTAATTTTTTTGTATTTTTAGTAGAGACAGGGTTTCGCCATGTTGGCCAGGATGGTCTTGAACTCCTGGCCTCAAGTGATCTGCCTGCCTCGGCCTCCCAAAGCGTTGGGATTACAGGTGTGAGCCACCGCACCCAGCCTGTCTACTCTCAATACAACAGCTAGAACAGTCCTTTTTCAGTGGAATTTAGACATGTTTACCCCTCTGTTCAAACTCTCCAGTGGCTTTCTGTTTTCTGCATGATCTTGCCCCCTTACCACCTGTCTCACTGTGCTTCCTACTATTCACCTGCTCTCACTCCTCTGTATAAACACTGAGCTTATGGCGTTTCCTTTAACATGCCAGGCATGCTTGACCCTGTCCTGTCTCTGGGCCTTGCTGTTCCCTCTGCCTGGAACATTCTTCCCCTAGTGTCTGCATGGCTCACTGTCTCACTGCTTTGGATTGAGGCTCAAAAATCACCTTATCAAAAGTGCCTCCAGGGTGCTCTGCGTAAAATATATCCTCAACTCATTTCCTATTTGATGTCTGACTCCCCCACTCTTCTTCACTAAAACGTAAGCTCCATAAGGAAAGGGATTTTGTCTGTTTTGTTCTGTTGTATCCCTAAATACCTAGAAGGTGCTCAGTAAATATTTGTTGGTTGAATGACTAAATCAGCCTATTATTGAATCAGTCAATGTCCTCTGTAGGAGGGGCTTCTCATACCAGTGGTGCATATCTGTATGTTAGCTGGTGTAGGGAGGGACGTGGTCAGAATGGCTCTGTCTGTGTGGAATAGTTTTGCTTAGCATAATCCCAGCAGGCTCCTGTTGGGGTTAAGCCACAGTTTTAGCCTTATTAGTATCACTCTTTAATCATAAAGTCAGAGGATGTTAAAATTGGAAGGGATTTGGGAGACTATTCGGTTCACTTTCTCATTACTGATGTGAGAATAACAGAGCCTAGCGAAAGTAAGTTAATTACTCACAATTGTAAAGCTGTACAGGTCAATTTGAAATTAGGCTTCTGACATCAGATTCTGTAGTCTTTGCTATGCATGTTCTCCCCTGGCTGAGACAGTTCATGGGCTTTCAGGTTTGACAATTTTCTCTCCAGTCTCTAAACAGGAGCTTTTATCTGGACATTCTAGGTTAGCCTAGATGGACGATGATCCTGTGAGGTGTGGAAAATCCCAAAGGTTGACCACTGTGAATAGGAACTACCCTAGATGTGTCAGGAGCACCGCAGGCACGCTCACTCCTCCATTTGCTGGAGCCGTGTAGGGTGGAAGGAAACCCAAATCAAGACCATTTGCTGCTTCAGTTCTTTTATTGCATGCGACAGTCCAATGTGTCTCCATTTAAATTCAGATTTTTTGATGAATGGTCAGACCAGCTGCAGGCCCTTTGGGCTAGAAGTCTTGATCTCGCCAACTGTTCATATTCTTTTCTCTTTTCTTTTCTTTTCTTTTCTTTCCTTTCCTTTCTTTCTTTCCTTTCTTTTTTTTTTAGATGGAGTTTTACTCTTGTTGCCCATGCTGGAGTGCAATGGTGTGATCTTAGCACACCGCAACCTCTGCCTCCCGGATTCAAGTGATTCTCCTTCCTCAGCCTCCAGAGTAGCTGGGAATACAGGTGTGTACCACCACGCCCGGCTAATTTTTGTATTTTTTAAGTAGAGATGGGGTTTTACCATATTGGCCAGGTTGGTCTCGAACCCCTGACCTCAGGTGATCTGCCCACCTCAGCTTCCCAAAGTGCTGGGATTACAGGCATGAGCCACTGCGCCCAGCTGATAACAGATATTTTTTGAGCCCCTGCCAAGTGCCAGGCACAGATCTAGGTGCTGGGAACTTAGGGGAGAATGAGTAAGACAGTCTCTATTCTTGGGGAGCTTCTGTTCTAGTGGTGGTGTGGTGGTGGAGAAGCAGACTATATACATGCAACAAATGTGATATTTTTTCAGACGGTGATAAGTAATTTGAAGAAAATAAATAGAGTTACGGGAGTTAGAAAGTTTGGGCATTGGGATGGGCACTGACCTATTGGGGTGGGCAGTGAAGACCTCTCTGAGGAGGTGACATTTGAGCTGAGGCAGCTCAAAGAAGATCTGGGCAACAGTGGTTGTGATGGGTAGAACATCAAGTGCAGGGACCTGAGATGTGAACGGACTTGGCACAGTGTTTAAGCACCATAAAGACGGTCAGGGTGGCTGGAGCATAGTGGAGCCTAGAGGAGCAAGTAATACTCAGTTGAGGATGGAGCACCTTCTAGGCTATGGAAAGGAATCTGGATAATTCCAATGGAATAAGAAGCACTGCAATTACATCAGGGGTCAGCAAACTCTATGGCCCATGGGTCAAATCTGGCCTGATGCCTTTTTTTATGAATAAACCATATTGGAACACAGTCTCACCCATGGGTTTACATATTGTCCATGGCTGCTTTTAATGTTACAGGAGCAGAGTTGAGTAGTTTCAACAGAGAACATATGGCCCAGAAGCCTAAAATATTTACTGTCTGGTTTTTATAGAAAAAGTTTACTGACCCCTGAATAAAATCTAAGTTTTGAGGAGCAGACACTCTGGGTACTATTAGCATGGTGTACCCAGGTATACTTTTGTCTCTTACCATTCCCAGACTGGGTACTACTCTGTGAATGAATGGTAAGAGACAAGAGTACACCTGAACAGTTCAGATAAGAAATAACTTGATGTTGGCCAGGAGCGGTGGCTCACGCCTGCAATCCTAGCACTTTGGGAGGCTGAGGTGGGTGGATCACGAGGTCAGGAGATGGAGACCAGCCTGGCCAACATGATGAAATCCCATCTCTACTAAAAATAGAAAAATTAGCTGGGCGTGGTGCACACCTGTATTCCCAGTTCCTTGGGAGGCTGAGGCAGAAGAATTGCTTGAATCCAGGAGGCGGAAGTTGCAGTGAGCCGAGATCGCGCCACTGTACTCCGGCCTGGGTGACAGAACAAGACTCTGTCTTGGAAAAAAAAGAAAAAAGAAATAACTAGATGTTGAGCCACCAGAAAACAAAGATCACACTGTTTTTATTGTGTTTAAAAACACCTAGCTGTGCTTCATACTCATTAAATATTGTTGAATGAGTGATGAGATGCTGAATAGGAGGTGCCCGTGAATATGAAGGGGAAGTGAGGTTTTGAGAGATATTTAGGAGGTAAATATGATCCACCTACCTCGGCCTCCCAAAATGCTGGGATTACAGGCTTGAGCCACTGTGCCTGGCCAAAGGCAGGTTTTGTTTTTGTTTTTGTTTTGCTTTTGTTGCCCAGGCTGGAGTGCAATGGCGCGATCTTGGCTCACTACAACCTCCGCCTCCTGGGTTCAAGTGATTCTCCTGCCTTGGCCTCCCGAATAGCTGGGATTACAGTCATGTGCCATCACACCTGGCTAATTTTTTGTATTTTTAGTAGAAACGGAGTTTCACCGTGTTAGTCAGGATGGCCTCCATCTGCTGACCTCAGGTGATCTGCCTGCCTCAGGCTCCCAAAGTGCTAGGATTACAGACATGAGCCACCGCACCCAGCCAAAGGCAGCCTTTTAAAGAGTTGCACAGCACTGCATATGCTACTTAAAATGAGATTATTCTTCTTCATTCTTAGAATGCCAATTGGTTTTATTCGTTGATAAATTCCCAGTTAGTCGTACTCACAAGCGCAACATTGATGATGAGTCTGACATCCCTTCCTAACTTAAGAATCATTAGTATGACTGCCCTATGGAGGCATACTGCTCTATCTCAGGTTTATTTCAATAATAAAACCTTTGGAAGTTTTAATAATGAAACCTACTTAAGGCCCTTTGCTCAAGAAGTCTGAATCACTGATCACTGCAATTACTCCCATGGCAGCTGTAGAGCAATTTAACAGGATAATAGTGAATAAGATAAATTACACTTCAGATTCTTAATGGATTGATGTGCAAAAGTATGTAAGGGAAGATGGGGGTGGGAGAGGAGTGCCTTTCAAATTTCTGCACACAGTAATAAAATAGGGAACTGGGCCATTATAGCCATTACTACTAGGGATTAGTCATCTAGTAACAACCTCTGGGGCTCAGTGGTGAGTAGAACATCCTGTTTATTATAGACAACAAATTGGGTTCATTCTCTTGTTTGTGTGCCTCTGTGGAGGGGGTGGAAATTCTAGGTGATCTGCTAATTGTCTGATTTAGAATACTCCCCTTTCTACTAAAGAATTAGTATCTTTGGTGTGAAAATAGGGAGGCAGACCAGTTTTACAAATAGCTACTGGCCAGGAGAATAAGTTTCTGCCAGGTGAGTGGTTAAAAAAAGGCAGACTGGAAAAATAACTGTGGGATGGTGAGTATTTCTTATTTACAAGGCTAACATAAGTTCTCCCCATGTGTTGGGGATGGAAGAGGGGATGGATTGGTTAAGAAGTGAGTACTATGCTTGCTTTGAGTGTCCCTCGATTTGTGTTTAGGGGAGAAAAGTGAGGATGTGGTTATATGGGTAAGGGGTGGGCCCGGGGAAGGGGCCCAAGGAAGGAAATTCAGGAGACTTGACTGCAGTTCCATCTTTATGGACATTCCTTGGCACCTGGTCACACTATGGATGCCTCACCATCTACTGGGTATTGATTTTTCTTTTTTTTTCTTTTTCTTTTTTTTTTTTTAAGACAGAGTTTCACTCTTGTTGCTTAGGCTGGAGTGCAATGGCGCAATCTTGGCTCACCGCAACCTCCACCTCCTGGGTTCAAGTGATTCTCCTGCCTCAGCCTCCTGAGTAGCTGGGATTACAGGCATGCGCCACCACACCCAGCTAATTTTGTATTTTTTCTAGAGACAGTGTTTCTCCGTGTTGGTCAGACTAGTCTCGAACTCTCAACCTCAGGTGATCCGTCCGCCTAAGCCTCCCAAAGTGCTGGGATCGCAGACATGAGCCACCTCGCCTAGCCAATCACAATTTTAAAAAACCACCATAGCCTAATTAATGATATTTAATAGCTCATCACCACGAATCATTGTGCACACTCGCTATATCAGAGGCTCTAAACTACCCAATTTTTTTTTTTTTTTAGATTGAGTTTTGCTCTATTGCCCAAGCTGGAGTACAGTGGCACAATCTCCGCTCACTGCAACCTCTGCCTCCTGGGTTCAAGGGATTCTTATGCCTCAACCTCCCAAGCAGCTGGGATTACAGGTATCCACCATCACACCCAGCTAATTATTGTATTTTTAAGTAGAGACAGGGTTTTACATTGTCAGCCAGGCTGGTCTCAAACTCCTGACCTCAAGTGATCTGCCCGCCTCAGCCTCCCAAAGTGCTGGGATTATAGGTGTGAGCCACCATGCCCAGCCTAAACTGCCCAACTTTAAAGGGATAATTGGGAAAACAATTGTTTAAAAAGGAAATGAAGGAGTTGCCATGACTGCGGTTAGCAGTGTGAAGACCCTAGAAAACCTGTGTGAACTCCTGGGGGTTCACAGTCTACTGCCTATTCAAGAGCCTTAGAAAACCAGGAGCCTTAGGAGACCAGGTTCTGAAAGCTTCCCAGGGCTGTATAAACTTCTACATTAAGTTCCATGATGCCTGATGAGTGGTCCCACATTTCCACAGTAGACACGCTATGGCTGCCTCCTTCCTTATCAGGAAAAGAGCAGAAGATGCAGATAATACATGAGGCAGGAAGACAAAGGGGAGACACTGAACTTGTCACCTACCTTTGGGTGCCCCTCATGCTTCGTGTTTCCCATTGAGCCTCACTTATCAGTGACATAGGGAATGGTCCCATTGCTCTCCAGTTTCCCCGTGGCTGCCTGGAGGTAGGGGAGGCAGATCGTACCACTTGCCGACATTATGTTGCTGTGGATTCGTTGGAGCGACAGGAACAGGAAATTTTCCTGGTGGTGTATGTGTCACTGGGGCTGACGGGTACTTTTTAATCTTCTCACTGGCCTCTGTGATTCTGTGACCCTGGTTATTACATGTTCAGAAAGTGTCCGCTTATTTGAAAGTGATACTCTTATTTTCTATTTAAACATTGCCAAGAACCATCACACTTCTTTCTTAATTGAAACATTTTTGTATTTTTTATTTTTTGGAGACAAGAGTCTTTGCTCTTTCATACAGACATGAAGGGACTCATAGTCCTTCCCCTACAGTATGTCTTTAATAATATATCAATGAAGGGTCATGTCTGAATGAATTATAGAAGTTCAGGACCTAAAAAAGGAAGGTCCCAGAAACCGGGCTTTGGTTTATTTCTACTACTACACTTGCTATTGAAACCAAGCAGACAACTTCATTTCTCTTGGATTCAGCTTTCTCATGTGTCAGAATGGGAGAGGAAGGGAGGCATTGGGATAAGTGTCATTCCACCGTCTGTACTTCTAATCTGGCTAACACATGTGTGAAAAATACTTAGATCTGTTGACAGCAGTTTCCTGGAATGCTGTCTTGAACGATTCTGAGGAGGTTTAGCAAGAAAGTGTGTTTCAGTTGATTGGGTGTATCTGTCATGGAGAAGGAAGTAAGGAGTGGGGAGCACTTGCAGCATTCCCGGGCATTCCTGTCCATTATTTCAATACCTGGTGCTGATGTTTCCTGTCCCTTATCAGGAATCCTGACTACTCTGTGTCTGATGTCTTGAACTTACTGAGTACTGCTTAGTTGCGTCATAGACACCACCTATCTTTGAACAGCTACCCCTGCCTCTTGATGAGAATGCGAAGGCTGCTAGGGGTCACTGCTGTATGGAATGGCCTTCAGTCATCTCTGCTTAGAACACAGAGGTCATTTTGACTAATAACATAACTCTCCTTTTGATTGAAAGTATTAAAATGGGCCGGGCATGATGGCTCATGCCTGTAATCCCAGCACTTTGGGAGGCTGAGGCAGATGGATCACTTGAGGTCAGGAGATTGAGACCATCCTGGCTAACATGGTGAAACCTCATCTCTACTAAAAATACAAAAAATTAGCTGGGTGTGGTAACGTGTGACTGTAGTCCCAGCTACTTGGGAGGCTGAGGCAGGAGAATTGCTTGAACCCAGGAGGTGGAGACTACAGTGAGCTGAGATTGCACCACTGCACTCTAGCCTGGGCAAGAAAGCAAGACTCCATCCCAAAGAAAAAAAAAAGAAAGTGTTAAAATGTTCCTCCTGAAAGTACTTATCTTTTGGGCTTGTTCTTCAGATTTGCCCAATATCCTAAACAAAATGCCTTCAATATGAAGTGAATATTGCTCGATTGTAGGGAACTTGTTCATTATGTACTTGAGAATGCAGATACAAATAAAAGAATGTCTGTGTCAAATTTTATCTTCTACAAATTATGTTCTTTTGCACTTTCAGCTCAAACTCTTGGACTCACTGAGACAGTAAAAGTACCATATTCTGTGTTTGAATCAAACCCCGAGTTCCTGTATGTAGAAGGTTTGCCAGACAGGATTCCCTTTCCAAGACCTGCCTGGTTTGGAATTCCATGACTTGAAAGGATCATCTGTGGAGTAATAAAACCAAGTTTGTTGTTAAAAAGTAAGTTCCAGGCCGGGTATAGTGGCTCACACCTGTAATCCCAGCACTTTGGGAGGCCAAGGCAGGCGAATCACCTGAGGTCAGGAGTTCAAGACCAGCCTGGCCAACATCTCTACTAAAAATGTAAAAAATTAGCCAGGCATGGTGGCTGGTGCCCGTAATCCCAGCTACTTGGGAGGCTGAAGCAGCAGAATCACTTGAAGCTGGGAGGCAGAGGCTGCAGTGAGCCAAGATCATAGCACTGTACTCCAGCCTGGGCGACAGAATGAGACTCTGCCTCAACAACAATAACAATATTAAAAAAGTAAGTTCTATTTGCCACCGTAGTCATTTCTGGAATTAAAACAATAAAATGGTATTTCTACTAAAATGTTTTTCTAGCTAGAGGTGACAGATGTGGCTGTAAGTCCTTGATGGAAAAGCCTGGCTCTGAGCTGCAGTCCTGGCACTCTCCATTGCCCCTGCAGTCCCCCATCCTGTACTCAGCTGTCTTCATCAGTGCAAGAATAGTGACCACTGCCTCCCTGGTGTTGAGAGGCACCGTGGTGAGAGGCACCGTGGTGGCTCACAGGATGCCTAAGTACTTGAATGAAGTCTAATTTGCTGGATTTTAGCTGCTCTGTTATTCCTGGGTCAATCTTGTGAGCGACTAAATATTGATGATTGAGTTTCTTTTCTTTTCTTTTTTGTTTTATTGAGACAGAGTTTCAGTCTTGTTGCCCAGGCTGGAATGCAATGGCGTGATCTCGACTCATTGCAAACTTCGCTTCCTGGGTTCAAGCGATTTCTCTTGCCTCAGCCTCCCAAGTAGCTGGGATTACAGGCATGCACCACCATGCCTGGCTAATTTTTGTGTTTTTAGTAGAGACAGCTAATTTTTCTGTTTTTAGTAGAGACAGGGTTTCACCAAGTTGGTCAGGCTGGTCTCGAACTCCTGACCTTGGGTGACCCACCCTCCTCAGACTCCAAAAGTGCTGGGATTACAGGCATGAGACACCGCACCTGGCCTGATGTGATGGTTGAGTTTCTTATTATATCTACATTTCTGTAGAATTTTAGTGGCTGAAGAAAGTATACTAGTGTTAATTTTCTTTTTCATGAAAGAAGTAATTTACTCTTCATATAATTACTTGCCAGTCATGGGAAGGAAAAGTCAGAGTTTTTGTCCACAATGATAGAAATTATTGTTACATTACAGGATGATTCTGCGAGCGCCTTTAGGGAAAAACACTGGTCATATCACGACTGTTTTACTAGCTGTGAGACCACCATTGTACTGGCTACCATAACATTTTTTGGTTTTCTTTCTAGACCTGAACTAGTTATTCCCTACTCGCCTCCTGGAATGGCTAATAAAATAAACCCTAAAGGTAAGAGATTACCTGTACTTCCTATTATATTTCACTGCATTAAGGCATCCTTTCTCAGCATTCCTTAAATCACACAGAATCATTGGCCACTCTCTTTGTGGAACTTGCAGTTAGTTTCTTGGCTTTTTAAGGTATTTTATTTAATGGACCTCTTTTTCTTTCTTTTTTTTAAAAAAAAATTTATTGGAAATGTCACATTTGCAATCCCGCTTCATTCATGTTTCCATGGCTTTGTTGAGCCCCCGTGGAGGATTACACTACAAGTTTAATTCTGCAGGTTCCTTTGAAAAGAGCCAAACTGAATAAATTTTAATACTGTGCTCTTATAAAGCATCTCCTTCTGTATTTTGTCCTACAATATACTAAAGTAATTCTGTGCTTATTTTTCAGCTTCGCAGTCCCCAAAAAGACCATGAAGCCCTGAGAGTAATGGAAAGGTTCCTGAAATTGAGGTCACTAGAAGGTAAGAGCCAGTCCTTGGCATGTTTCTGTTGATTCTCCAGTTTAATAGTTATGTTAATTCACTAGCTACATGTGTATACAGATGAAGGTAACCAAATTAGTTTTATGTGTGAACAGCTGCCTGTGATAAAGCTACATTTCTGAATGTCTTTAATTAATTTAATTTCTGAATGTCTTTAATTAATTAATTAATCAATCAGAGATCTCTCCTCTACACGAGGTGCCATCCTTTCCTGAAGGAGCTCCTTGTAAAGTGCATGAGGTGTTCCTTTTTTTTTTTTTTTTTGAGACAGAGTTTCACTCTTCTTGTCCTGGCCGGAGTGCAGTGGCGCTATCTTGGCTCACAGCAACCTCTGCCTCCTGCATTCAAGCGATTCTTTTGCCTCAGCCTCCCGAGTAGCTGGGATTACAGGTGCCCACCACCACACCCAGCTAATTTTGTATTTTTAGTAGAGACAGGGTTTCTCCATGTTGGTCAGGCTGGTCTCAAACTCCTGACCTCAGGTGATCTGTCTGCTTTGGCCTCCCAAAGTGCTGGGATTACAGGCATGAGCCACTGTGCCTGGCCAAGGTGTTCCTTTTGGTAAAAAGACACACTCCATGACCACACAGACCTGAGCCTGAATTTATAAAGATTTGAACAAGGTGAACAATGACACTGTGTAGAAGGGAGGTTAATTCCAAGGTGACAGGAACTTTATGAAGTAAATTACACTTAAATTAGGCCTTGCTGGAAGAGGAGAATGTCACCAGGGAGAGGCAAAGCTACTCCTGATAGAAGGAATAGCATGAGCAGGCCAGGCGTGGTGGCTCACGCTTGTAATCCCAGCACTTTGGGAGGCCGAGGCGGGCGGATCTCGAGGTCAGGAGATCGAGACCATGGTGAAACCCCGTCTCTACTAAAAATACAAAAAATTAGCCGGGCGTGGTGGTGGGCGCCTGTAGTCCCAGCTACTCGGGAGGCTGAGGCAGGAGAATGGCGTGAACCCGGGAGGCGGAGCTTGCAGTGAGCCGAGATTGCACCACTGCACTCCAGCCTGGGCGACAGAGCGAGACTCTGTCTCAAAAAAAAAAAAAGAAGGAATAGCATGAGCAAAAGTGCAGATTGAAAAGTCCAGATAATGAAGACAATCTCATTCTAGGGAGCATATTTTATTCCAACTATATCTGGTATCTCAAAAACTTTAGAGTCAGAAGTCCTGGGACCACCTGGTTCTAGGGTCACAGTAGTTGTACTCTAAAGCAACTGGTCCATACTGTCTTCAATTGATATATTGGTGAGGGAAGCAACTGAAGAAGTAATGACTCCAATGCTTCACCAGGATAGTGAGATGAGAGGCCACCACAAAGATCAAGATGTTCAGAAGGAAAGGCAGGACAGTGAGAAGACAAGCTGTCCTGAGGCCAAGTAACACATGCTTAGGTTGAGAGGTGGAGGAGAAGGTGTTTTATAGCATGGTGACACATTCTGCAAAAGCACTGAGGGCTGCACAAGACAGTGGTGTGAGCCTCCGCAAGGAGAGAGTGCCAGGTCAGCGAGCCCTGGGGGAATACAGTCTCCTTTAAAATATTCTGGACAGAGGACAGCAGCTAGCAAAGTGAGTCTGATTTCTACTCTTCTTCTCCCCTCCTAACTCTAGTATAAAGTGACATTGTATATGCTGGTGCTCTGATCTCAGTCTGTGGATATTAGATATTAAGATTGGGGAGAAAATAAAACAGCCAGTTAATGTGCACCATTTTTACAGGCACTGTCAGTAGCATATAAGAAATAGCATGTTTCTCAAAAGTAAATTAGTTCATAGTAGTCAGTTGGCACATTCAGCATGTACTTCTGTGAGATTTTTTTGGTATCTTTAAACTCTTCATTCATTAATCCTGTTAACTCAAAGCTTATTTAATAACATAAGCTCTCGGTTATGAACTAGATGTTAGGAACAATAGAGAAATGTAGAGCTAATGTAATGAGTTAAAAGGATTGGGGCTGTAGGAATAATGTTACCAGGAATAACTTGAGGATTGTTTGATACTGTAGCTAGCTATGATTTTCCAAATAGGGAGGTGCCTGTTTTTCTCACATAAAAGTAATTGTGCAGGTAGGCTGAGGCTGACATTGGTTCAGTTGCTTAAACATGGTTAAGGCTGGCTTCCCTGTGCTTCTCTTCACTCTCTTTTCTGGTGCATGATGACCAAGAGAGCTCCTGTCATCATGTCTCCATCCATCATGTCTCCATTCAATTAAAAGTAAAGAAAATGCAGCATGAGCCCCGCCTGCACCCATGGTCAGGAAAAGCAAGAGGCTTTTTTTGAATTCCAGCAGAATTTTGCATAAGCCTCTTGGTTTTAAAAAAAGATGAATTTTAAAATAATAAAATAAAATAAAGCACGAACTCTGAGGCCAAAGTGATAGGATTTAAATCTGTGCTCTGCCACTTAGGAAAATTACTTAAATTCTCTGTTGTTTAGGTTGCACACCTGTAAAATGGGAGGAGGAAAATAATATTTGACTCATGATTTTTAAAATATGAGATGTTATTTCTTTAATAAATAGCTGCTATCATTTCAGAACACTTGCTATTTAGGCACTTAGGAATTTTTCACTAGAAGAAATGTAAAGAAAGACGATGGGCATTTGTAATGGATTTAACATTCATCATTTGACTGCCTGACTGACCCCCAGAGCTGTGATTTTACTCATGAATTTTTCAGAAGTCCCTTAGCTAGCAATGAGCCTAACCAGCCTCCCACTGTCACCATTCAGTGCTCTTTTGTTCTTCTCTGTTTCCCCTCAAACTTGTTTACCCTCACACAGTGATAAGAACTTGCATTTCTTTTCTTTCCTTTTTAGAGACAGGGTCTTGCTCTGTCACTCAGGCTGTAGTGCAGTGGTGTGATCATGGCTCGCTGTAGCTTCAAACTCCTGGGCTCAAGCAATACTCCCACCTCAGCCTCCCAAGTAGCTGGAACTACAGACGTACACCACCATGCAAAGCTAAATTTTTTATTTTTTATTGTAGAGATGGGATAATGCTGTGTTTCCCAGGATTGTCTCAAACTCCTAGCCTCAAGTGATCCTCCTGCCTCAGCCTCCCAAATTGCTGGGATTATAGGCAGGTATGAGCCACCTGTGCCTGGCCCCCTATTTCCTTTTTTTAAATAAGAACTTTATTGAAATATAGTTCACATACCATAAATTCATTTAGCAAAGTGTGCAATTCAGTGGTTTTTATAATATTCACGGAGCTGTGCATCTATCATCACAATCCATTTTAGAAGCTTTCATTACCCTGTAGAGAAATCCACATTTCTTAGCCACTAGGTTCTACTCCCCCCATCCCCCTGTGTTCGCATAGGCAACCACTGTTTTCTGTCACTATAGATTTGCCTAATCTGGACCTTTTTTTCTTCTTTTTTTTGAGACGGAGTCTTGCTCTGTCATCTAGGCTGGAGTGCGATGGTGCGATCTCAGCTCACTGCAATCTCTGCCTCCTGGGTTCAAGCAGTTCTTCTGCCTCAGTCTTCTGAGTAGCTGGGATTATGGGCACCTGCCACCACACCTGGCTAATTATTGTATTTTTAGTAGAGACAGGCTTTCACCATGTTGGTCAGGCTGGTCTGAAACTCCTGACCTCATGATCTGCCTGCCTCGGCCTCCCAAAGTGGGATTACAGGTGTGAGCCACCGCACCCAGCTTGGACCTTTTATATAAATAGGATTGTGCAATATGTGATCGTTTGTGGCTGGCTTTTTTTTCCCCTCTTAGCACAGTGTTTTCAGAGTTCCTTCCTGTCATAGCATGTGTCAGTATTTCGTTCCTTCTATGGCTGAATAATATTCCATGGTAGAGACACACCACATTTTGTTTATTCATCAGTTGATGAACATTTGGGTTGTTAACATGTATTGGCCACTGTGAATAATGCTGCTATGAAGATTCATTTATAAGTTTTTGTGTGGACATATATTTTTATTTCTCTGGGATATATACCTAGGAGAGAAATTGTTGCATTCTATGATACTGTACATTTAGCCTTTTGAGAAACTGTTTTCCAAAGTGGTTACACCAGTCAGGTGCAGTGACTCAGACCTGTAATCCCAGCTACATGAGAGGCTGAGGTGGGAGGATCACTTGAGCCTACAAGTTAAAAGAGACCAGCCTAGGCAAGGTAGTGAGATCCTATCTCGATTTTTTAAAAAATCAAATTAAAATGACAAGAAAGAAACACCCAAACAAAGTGGTTAAACCATTTTATGTTCCCAACAATAATGTATGTGGGTTCCAATTTCTTCACATTTTCACCAGCATTTCCTTTTTTGAGACAGGATCTCGCTGTGTCACCCAGGCAGGAGTGCAGTGGTGTGATCATGGCTCACTGCAGCCTCGAACTCTCAGACACTTGCGATCCTTTTACCTCAGCCTCTTGAGCAGTTGGGACTATAGTCACAAGCTACCACACTCAGCTAATTTTTTTATTTTTAGTAGAGACAGGGTTTCAATATGTCGCTCAGGCTGGGTTTCGAACTCCTGGACCCAAGTCATCCACCTGCCTTGGCCTCCCAAACTGCTGGGATTATAGGAGTGAACCACCATGCCTAGTCCTCTATCTCTTTTCTCTCTTCCTTTTTTCCTTGGTAGATTGAAATGTATCATGTACCAGCTATCCATCCAATGACTGCCCATCAGTTCAAAATTCACCCTTCACTGCCTGCTCTGCAAACATAGATGTGGGTTCCTTATATGCTTCCTCTATCAGTTGGTGCATTATTAAATGTTGTCAGTACATTGTGCTAGAGGGACTTTGTAAGAGGCTGTTCTTTCTGATTGTAGTGTGTCAATCTCCACAGCCAGTGAGCTTGTCCAGCACTGGGCTCCTGCCCTGCACGGTGCTCAGCAGCACCCAGTGACCAGCAGTTTCTCTGCACCTACGTGGGTGGTTTTGTAGTGAGACAACTGTTCATTAATAGCTTAATCAAGCACCATAGAAGGCGGATTTTCAGCAAATTCCAGAGGGCAGATTGCTAGCATGTTCCACCATGTGGTAATGCAGCAATTCTGCCATTGAATTACCCATGACTGTGCCCTCTCCAAGGGTGGCTGGATCTCAGCCCTAGTGAGGAGTCCCTTCCTTGGTCACTCCATCTAATCATAGGGATAGTAGGGGCAGTTACTGTTCATTGTATCAGCTGGGCCTATACTTTTTTTTTTTTTTTTTTGAGACAGGGTCTCCCTCTGTTGCCCAGGCTAAAGCACAGTGATGAAATCACAGCTCACTGCAGCCATGACTTCCCTGGCTCAAGCAATACTCCCACCTCAGCCTCCTAAGTAGCTAGGACTACAGGTGTGCACCACCACACCTGGCTATTTTTTTTTCTTTGGTAGAGACAGGGTCTCGCTGTGTTTCCCAGGCTGGTCTCAAACTCCTGGCCTGAAGCAATCCTCCTGCCTTGGCTTTTCATATTACTAGAATTATAAGCATGAGCCACCATGCCTGGCATCTGATAGTCCTATGTTCTCTAGAGTTGTTTTTACTTTTTGGTAGCCAATCTCTTATTATGCTGTTACCCTGTTATAATGAATAATTCTCTGTATTAAATTTTACCACTTTAAATTTTTGAGTGGTTTTTGTCTCCTGATTGGACTCTAATATGCTAAGAAGGGTCCCTGGAGATAGACTCACACAGATGGGATTTGGGCATAGGTTTGGTTATCCAAGGGACCGTGCTGAGCTCCTTGCCAATGGGAAATGGGATGCTGGTGATTTCCAGGAAGTGACCTCACAGTTTTCTTGGGGGACTTTACTGGTCCTTCTTCAGGAAACCCTCTCCTTACCCCCATCATCACTCTTTCACTCTCATCTTTACTCATCTTTAGCCTCAGCCGAGATGTCTCACCCCACTCTCTATGACGCAACAAGAAGCCCCTGGGGAGCATTTCAGTCCCACTCTGTACTTCTGTCGTGTGCTCATCACAGTCTGGTAAGTGCCGGCATACAATTCCTAGATTAGTCCATTTTGCATTGCTATAAGGAAACACCTGAGGCTGGGTACGTTATAAAGAAAAACAGTTTATTTGGCTCACAGTTCTGCAGACTATACAAGTAGCATGGTGCCAGGCTGGGCACAGTGGCCCACACCTGTAATCCCAGCACTTTGGGAGGCTGAGGCAGGAGGATTGCTTGAGCCCAGAAGTTTGAAACCAGCCTGGGAAACATGGTGAGACATTGTCTCTACTAAAAATAATTTTAAAAAAATCAGCCAGGCATGATGGTGCACTGATGCATGCATATGGTCCCAGCTACTTGAAGATCTCTAGCCCAGGAGGTCAGGGTCACAGTGAGCCATAATTACACCACTGCTCTCTAACCTGAGTGTCAGAGTGAGAGACCCTGTCTCAGAAAAAAAAACCATAGTGCCAGCGTCTGCTGGTGAGGACCTCAGGAGGTTTCCATTCATGGTAGAAGGTGAAGGAGGAGCCGGCATGTCACTTGGTGAGAAGATGGAGCAAGGGACAGGGGAGGAGGTGCCAGGCTCTTTAAACAGTCAGCTCTCACATGAACTAGTAGAGAGAGAACTCACTCATTACCATGGGGAGGGCACTAAGCCATTCATGAGGGATCTGCCCCCATGACCCACACACCTCCCACCAGGCACCACCTCCAACATTAGGGATTTAATTTCAATATGAGAATTGGAGGAGACAAACATTCAAACTATATCAATTTCCTCCTACCCTGTAAGCTCTGTGAGAGCAGAAACTCTTATACCTTGTTCACTGCTGTTTCCTGGGCACCTATTATAGTGCCTGGTATGTAGTAGATGCTCAAGAAATATTTGTTAGAGCCTGATGTGTTGGCTCAAGCCTGTAATTCCAGCACTTTGGGAGGAGGGGGCCAGGGGATTGCTTGTGCCCAGGAGTTGAAGACCAACCTGGGCAACTTAGTGAGACCCTGTCCCTAGAAAAAATAATAAACTGGTTGGGTGCAGTGGCTCGTGCCTGTGATCCCAGCAGTTTGGGAGGCTGATGTGGGTGGATCACCTGAGGTCAGGAGCTCAAGACCGGCCTGGCCAACTAAAAATACAAAAATTAGCCAGGCATGGTGGCATACACCTGTAATCCTAGCTACCTGGGAGGCTGAGGCAGGAGAATTGCTTGAACCTGGGAGTTGGAGGTTGCAGTAAGCTGAGATCACCCCACTGCACTCCAGCCTGGGTGACAGGGTGAGACTTTGTCTCAACAACAAAAAAAAAAAAAAAAAAGAAAGAAAAAAGAAAAAATAGTATACTTAACCAGATGTGGTGGTACATGCCTGTAATCCCAACTACTTGGGAGGCTGAGGTGGGAGGATTACTTGAGCCCAGAAGATGGAAGCTGCAGTGAGCCATAATCACCCCACTGTACTTCAGCCTGTGTGACAAAGGGGTACTCTGTCTCAAAAAAAGTAAAAAAAAAAAAAAAAAAAGGGAACAAGAAAAGGTGTCAGGAGAGTACCGTGAATGTGGGTCATGTCAGTAGAGTGTAGGGACTCGGGCAGGAGCGGCTGGACCCCAAGAGTAGGTTGGTGGAGACCAGGTCATTCATCCTAAGCAGTTTGCCTTGTAGCATGTAGATCAAATATCCAACGTTGGCTGCTGGTGACTGAACTGGTCTTCCTGTTTCTGTGTTTGGTTTGACCATCACAGTGTTGAAGAACTGTTGAAGTGAATACCTTGCAGTTTGCTACGGTTTCCCCCGGTTTCCCACATTACTCCAGCCTCCTCCCCTCATGTAGGTTGCCTGACCCGCTGATACCTGTGTTTGCTATCCCTGCAGATGGGTGGGTAGGAGACAATTTAAGGAGGAAGATTTAATATATGAGTTATAGAAAGATAAATAGACTGGGCACAGTGGCTAAAGCCTATAATCCCAGCACTTTGGGAGGCCAAGGCGGGAGGATTAGTTTGACCCAGGAGTTCAAGACCAGCCTAGGCCACATAGTGAGAACCCGCTCTCTACAAAAAATTTAAAAATTAGCCAGGCATGGTGGCATGCACCTACAATCCCAGCTACTCAGGAGGCTGAAGTGAGAGGATAGCTTGAGTCCAGGAATTGAAAGCCCCAGTGAGCCGTGATCTTGCCACCGTACTCCAGCCTGGGTGATAGAGTGAGAGACCCTATCTCAGAAAAAAAAAAAAAAGCAAGAGAGAGATAAATAGATCCAGCATTGGTGGGAGTGTGCTTTTGAGTGCTCTTTAGGAGAAAATTTTATTTTAACATTTTTTTCTTCTTTAAATTTTTTATATTCTCTTTTCTTTTTTTTTTTTTTTGAGATGGAGTTTTGCTCTGTCACCCGGGCTGGAGTACAATAACACAGTCTCAGCTCACTGCAACCTCCGCCCCCTGGGTTCAAGCGATTCTCCTGCCTCAGCCTCCTGAGTAGCTGGGACTACAGGCCCGTGCCACCATACCCGGCTAATTTTTGTATTTTTAGTAGAGACGGGGTTTCTCCATGTTGGCCAGGCTGGTCTTGAACTCCTGACCTCGTTATCCACCCACCTCGGCCCCCCAGAGTGCTAGGATTAGAGGCATGAGCCACTGTGCCTGGCCAAATTTTTTGTATTCTAGCAAACTATTTCTTCAACAAGGAGAAATTAATTTCATCCAAAGAGCCCTAGGAGCAGGGCAGACTCAAAAAATCAGAGGCACTGTAGTCAGTTTGAGCAGCTTATATCTTTGGACCGCTAAGTTGGCCAGCATCAGTCTGGGTCCGTTCTCTCCTCTTTAATTTCTCAAATACAAAGTGCCCTGCTAGAATCTGAAGTCGGATATGCAGTAGATCAGCAGTGACTCAGCAGCTTGCTATGTTTTGAGGCCTTATGCTAGGAAATGTGCGGGATACAAAATGTAAGGAAAGGCTGGAATAGAGCATCTCCTGGGGAAACAAGAGCCAGAGATATGGTGTTGCCCCATGGAGACAGCCAGTTGGTATTTGGCAGTGCTTTTGTGGAAAGGCTGTACTTTGGTAAGGTCTCTACAATCTGGAATGTGGCCTACACTATTATAGGCACCCAAACTCCAGTTGTTTGTTTGTTTGTTTGTTTGAAGACAGAGTCTCGCTCTGTCACCTATGCTGGACCGCAGTGGTGCGATCTCGGCTCACTGCAACCTCCACCTCCCAGATTCAACTGATTTTCCTGCCTCAGCCTCCTGAGTAGCAGGGATTACACACGTCCACCACTACACCCAGCTAATTTTTGTATTTTTAGTAGAGATGTGCTTTCACCATGTTGGCCAGGCTGGTCTCGAACTCCTGACCTCAGGTGGTCCACCGCCTCGGCCTCCCAAAGTGCTGGGATTACAGGTGTGAGCCACTGCGCCTGGCCAAACTCCAGTTTTTCATGTTCCCTGCATAGGTCAGGGTCGTAGGGAGTGATTCATTCTAGCAGAACTCCCTCGATTTTAAGGCAGGTATTCTATTTATTAATTGACAAAGGAGGCATATTTCTCCCCTGGTAATATAAAGATTTAGGTCCTTTTCCCAGGGTCTCTGTTTCCACCGTGAGGGTTCTTGAAAAACTAAGCAGAGGATGAGGAAAAGACTGTGAACAAGCTTGCTGGTCCCTCCCTGTCCTACAAAAGAGCATACCTCTTCTGTAACCAGAAGACCCTTTTCTTTAGTCAAGGCTGGACAGACTGAGATAAGGGGGTGTCTGTGTGTCTGCGTGCGTGCGTGGGTGTGTGTGCGTGTGTGGGGGTTGTGTGTGTATGTATGTATGTGTATGTTGAGACAGGGTCTCGCTCTGTCACCCAGGCTGGAGTGCAGTGGTGAGATCAGAGCTCACTGCATCTTCCACTTCTGCAGCTTCCACTTTCATCCTCCCACTTCTGCAGCTTCCACTTTCATCCTCCCACTTCAGCCTGCAGAGTAGCTGGGACTATAGGAATGTGCCACCGCACCCAGCTCATTTTCTAATTTTTTGTAGAGATGAGGTTTCACTGTGTTGCCTAGGCTGGTCTTGAACTCCTGGCCTCATGGGATCCTCCTGCCTTAGTCTCCCAATGGGCTGGGATTATAGGTATGGGCCACCTCAGCTGACCTGCAATGATTTTTCAACAATGTGATTCCTCTTTTACAGAACCACCTAAGCTGAAGATTCCCTTGAGAACAAGGGCTAGCCTGTGATTTCGTGACCTTTCTTCCATTTGTGGTTCTTGCCAACTGGAATTTAAATGACCTTTTATCAAGATGGATAAACCCAAGTTTCCCAGTGCTGGAATATAGAAAATGGATGGATAAGTAAGTCCCACTCAGCACCCATAGCCCAGGCATGGGGACCTCAACACACAGACATCACCTTTCATTGTGAGTAGCTCAGAGATGACATTCTTGGTTGTCAAGTACCCACTGGCAATAGTTTATATAACAGCAAGTGAAGGAATAAATAGTCACCAAAACATTTTCTGTTCCCAATTCCAGCATTAATTGGATTAGTTATCTTATGAAGAATTTTCATATACCACAGTCCTGACCATATCTTCAAGTCAACAGAAAAATTCTATTAAACAGTCAACCTTCTGTCTCACTCTGTTGCCCAGACTGGAATGCAGTGGTGCAATTATGGCTCACTGCAGGCCCAAGCAGTCCTCCTGACTCAGCCTCACAAGTAGCTGGGACTACAGGTGCTTGTCACCGCACCTCACTAATTTTCTCATTATATATATATATGGAATTGGAGGAGGCAGTATAGTGAGTCACTGTCTGTATTATTTTTAAAAAATTGCCAAGCTTTACCCTGGAAGGTTTATTTACAATTTAAACATCACTAATAGTATAAGAAAATGCCCATTTCACTGCACCTTTGCCAGCACACGGTATTATAATTTAACCAGTTATTTTCTGTTTGATTATTTTTAATAAATAAAAGACCTCATATTACTTTATTTTCATTTGTCACTTTTTTTTTTTTTTTTTTGAGACAGAGTCTTGCTCTGTCACCAGGCTGGAATGCAGTGGCGTGACCTTGGCTCACTGCAACCTCCGCCTCCCAGGTTCAAGCAATTCTCCTGCCTCGGCCTCCTGAGTAGCTGGGATTACAGGCACACGCCACCATGCCTGGCTAATTTTTGCATTTTTAGTAGAGACAGGGTTTCACCATGTTCATCAGGCTGGTCTTGAACTCCTGAACTCATGATCCACCCACCTCGGCCTCCCAAAGTGCTGGGATTACAGGTGTGAGCCACCGTGCCCATCCTATTTGTCACATTTTAATATATTTTCTTATGTTAGCTTGTTAGCTTTATTTCTTTATTTTCTTTTTTTTTTTTTTTTGAGACTAAGTCTCGCTCTGTCTTCCAGGCTTGAGTGTAGTGGCACAAGCACAGTCTCAACTTACCACAGCCTTGACCTCCTGGGCTCAGGTGATCCTTCCACCTCAGTAGCTGGGACTATAGGCACATGCCACCATGCCTGGCTATTTTTTTTTTTTTTTTGGTACAGACAGTGTCTTGCTATGTTTCCCAGGCTGGTCTGCAACTCCTGGCCTCAAGCAATCCTCCCCCACCCCCTCCCAAAGTGCTGGTATTATAAGTGTGAGCCACCATGCCTGGGCTGTCTGTAACTTTTCCATTTATTTATAGAGTTAATGTGTCTTTTACTAATTCGATGATCTATTTAATCTCATTAAATTATAAAAATAGTAAATATTTTTAAGAAAGAAGTGAAAAATTTCCTTTACTCTTTAGACCGATAATCTTATCTCAGGAAACAATTGTTATTGAGAAAATGGGCCATATTTTTCAAGATATAAGCTAATTGGACATCACTTCACATTTTCATATTTTGTGGACATCTATGCCAATACCTATTGATCTTTCTTAATCCTTTTCATGGTTGCATAATATTTTATTATATGGATGTATCACAGTTTACCAGTCAGCCACTGTAGGCATTTAGGCTCCTTCTAATATTTGCTTTGAGCTCTTTATATAATTAAAAATTAATCCCCTCAGCCAGATGTGGCAGCTCACACCTGTAATCCCAGCACTTTGGAAGGCTGAGGTGGGAGAACTGCTTGAGGGTAGGAGATTACCATAAGCCTGGTCAACATAACGACACTTTGTCTCTACTAAAAATTAAAAAAAAAAAATGAGCTGGACATTGTGGTGCACACCTGTAGTCCCACCTCCTGGGGAGGCTGAGACTGGAGGATCACTTGAGCCTAGGAGGTTGAGGCTGCAGTAAGCTATGATCACACCACTGCACTCCAGCTTTGGTAACAGAGTAAGACTGTGTTTCTTAAATAAAATAAAAATCAGGTGGGAAGATTGCTCAAGCCCAGGAGGTTGAGGCTTCAGTGAGCTGTGATCGCACTACTGCAGTACAGCCTAGGCAATAGAGCAAGACCCTTTCTCAGAAAATAAAATAAAAATTACCCTTTGTCATATTTCCCAGTGACACCTTCCCTCCTACATTTTTCCTAGAAGCCCTTGAATTTTGTTTGCTTTTCACATACCATTTAAAACTTTTAAGTGCTGATGTCTGTCTGTGTCATCCCTCTTTTTTTTTTTTTTTTAAAGAATGTCTTTTTGTCACTTTCAGCTGAATCTACCTTGAAAGACTTCAGAGTCCAGGAAGAGAGACCGACTGGGCAACATCTTATTCAGGTACAAAAAGACTTGGACTATAACACAAAAATGGTCAAATAACAGTACATGCATGAAGTGCAATGGGAAGCTCTTCTGGAGGGTGAGAGAAGCTTCCAGTTAAGGTAACATTGAAACCGGGTCCTGAAAGATGAGGAAGAGTTGCGTGAGAGTGGGGAGGGAAGGGGGAGGTGGAGGGATGGGGAATGGGCTGGGGTGGGATGGAGTGAGCTGCCCAGGCAG
The DNA here is from genome assembly GCF_006542625.1 of Nomascus leucogenys. Taxonomy (NCBI): domain Eukaryota; kingdom Metazoa; phylum Chordata; class Mammalia; order Primates; family Hylobatidae; genus Nomascus; species Nomascus leucogenys. The sequence goes on along the minus strand of NW_022095790.1, from coordinate 357,388 downwards.
GGAAACCAGCACTGTAGAGACCTGGACAATGAAGATGGCACATTTTGTTCAGGGAATGGTGAAGTAAGTGTGGCAGGAATGCATTGGAGAGACAGTAATTTGCTTGTATGGAATTTTGCCTGAGAGACCTCATTACAGTTTCTAATCTGTTGATGTTATCATGCATCCCTGTCCTTGTCAAATAGTTTAGAATAGGTGTAATGATCACAATAACACCAATCATAGTATTTCATTAGTTCTCACAAAATCACAGGTAGGTGCCACAGTTATCCCCATTTTGCACACAAAATGATGAAGACCTGTGGATAGTAAGTGATTTGCCCAAGCTCACCTGGATATTAAGACTGAGTCAAATGTTGGGTCTTGTTTGACTTTAATGCTTGCTTTGTTCATGAGCACCATGCATTGCCTCTCCTATGCAGTTAAGCATGTAGACAGGTGAGAGAAGAACCCATGTTTCTCTCTACTCACACACTTCTGACCAAATGTGTGTGCGGAGATTCTACGCCAATTCTCCAACTCTCTGGATACCAACTGCGTATCCCACAATTCCATCCTGACGCTACCTGGAGTTAGTGCAGACCCTAGAGTTTAAGGGCTCAGTCCCACAAGACCACCCTCACTTCAGATGCCAGTTGCAAGTTCTAGGTTGTAACCTATATTTTGAACAACCAGTTAGAAATCAGGGGCTCCCATGACCCTCTTCTTGGGTTTAATTATTTGCTAGAACAACTCACAGAACTTAGAAAAACAGGTTTTTTTTTCTTTTTTTTTTTAAGAGACAAGGTCTTGCTCTGTTGCCCAGACTGGAGTGCACTGGTGCAATCATAGCTCATTGAAGCCTCAACCTCCAGGGCTCAAATGATTGTCCTGCTTCAGCCTCTCAAGTACCTGGAATTACAAGTTTCCCACCACCACATCTGGCTAATTTTTTTAATTTTTTGTATTGATGGGGTCTTGTTACGTTGCCCAGGCTGGTCTCAAATTCCTGGGCTCAAGTGATTCCCCCACCTCTGCCTCTGAAAGTGCTGGGATTACAGGCATGAGCCACCACATCTGGCCAGTTTATTTTCTATTACTGGCTCAATGTAAAGGCTGCATCTCAGGAACAGCCATTGAAAGAGATGCACAGGGCAAGGTAAGTGGGGAGGGGCACAGAGCTTCCATGCCCTCTGTTGGGCACGCTACCCTCCCAGCACCTCCTTGTGTTCAGCAACACAGAAGCTCTCCAGACCCTGTTGTTTAGGATTTTTATGGAGGTATGATTGATAAAATCATTGGCCATTGGTGGTTAAGTCAATCTCCAGCCCCTTTTGCCTCCTGGAGTTCAGCCAGTAAGGCTGAAAGTTCCAAGCCTCAAAAAATGTGGTTGGGGTTGGGCACTGTGGCTCACGCCTGTAATCCCAACACTTTGGGAAGCCGAGGTGGGCAGATCACCTGATGTCAGGAGTTCAAGACCAGCCTGACCAACATGATGAAACCCCATCTCTACTAAAAATACAAAAATTAGCTGGGCATGGTGGCACATGCCTGTAATCTCAGCTACTCAGGAGGCTGAGGCAGGATAATCACTTGAACCTGGGAGGAAGAGGTTGTGGTGAGCCGAGATTGTCCCATTGCACTCCAGCCTGGGCTACAAGAGCCAAACTCCGTTTAAAAAAAATGTGGTTGGTTCCTCTGGCAACCAGCCCTTCTAAAGCAGTCTAAGCACTTCCAGCCACCCAGGCATCTCAACAGCATCCCACAGGCTTTCTTACCATGCTGCAGATCTGAAAGAACTTAGAGGCCCTTGTGTCAGGAACCTGGGACTAAGACCAAATATTAAAACAGAAGGTGCTCCTATTACCTCTATCACTAAGGACTTTATAAGAGCTTTAGAAGCTTTGTGCCAGGAACCGGGGCAAATACCAAATATATATTTCTTTCCTTGTATTTGAGACAGAGTCTCACTCTCCCACCCAGGCTGGAGTGCAGTGATGTGATCGTAGCTCACTGCAGCCTTGACCTCCTAGGCTAACACAATCCTTCCACCTTAACCTCTCTGGTAGCTGGGACTACAGGTGTGCATCACCATGCCCAGCTGATTTTAATTTTAATTTTGTAAAGGCAGGGTCTTGCTATGTTGCCAAGGCTGATCTTGAACTCTTAGCTTCAAGCATTCCTTCCTCTTTGGCCTCCCAAAATGTTGGGATTACAGATGGGAGCCCCCATGCCCACCAATCACAACGATCTTTATAAGAGAAAGGAGGCAGGAGAGTCAGAATTAGAGAAGGAGATGTGGTGATGGAAGAAGAGGTCAGAGAGGAAGATTTGAAGATGCTGCACTTCTGACTTTGAAGATGGAGTCAGGGGCCATCTTCAAGGTGAGTCAAGGAATGGGGGTGGCTTCTAGAAACTGGAAAAGGCAAGAGAGCATATTCTCTCTAGAGCCTCCAAAAGGAATGCAGCCCCTCTGACACCTTGACTTTAGCCTTACTAGACCTAGCTGGGTTTCTGGTCCCCAGAACTGTAAGATGGTAGATTTCTGGTGTTTTAAGCCACTAAATGTAGGGTAGTTTGTTGCAGCAGCAAGAAGAAATGAACATGAAGCCAGGGGCAGTTGCTCGTGCCTGTAATTCCAGCACTTTGGGAGGCTGAGGTGGGAAGATTGCTCAAGCCCAGGAGCTTAAGACCAGCCTGGGCAACATAGTGAGACCTCATGTCTACAAAAATTTTAAAGAAAAGGCCGGGCACGGTGGTTCACGCCTGTAATCCCAGCCCTTTGGGAGGCCAAGGCGGGTGGATCACGAGGTCAGGAGTTCAAGACCAGCCTGGCAAAGATGGTGAAACCCCGTGTCTACTAAAAATACAAAAATAAGCCTGACGTGGTGATGGGTGCCTGTAATCCCAGCTACTTGGGAGGCTGAGGCAGAGAATCACTTGAATCCGGGAGGCAGAGGTTGCAGTGAGCCAAGATCACGCCATTGCACTCCAGCCTAGGCGACAGAGTAAGACTCTATCTCAAAAAAAAAAAAAAAAAAATTAGCCAGGTGTTGTGGCGTGCACCTGTAGTCTCAGCTCCTAGGGAGGCTGAGACAGGAGGATTGTTTAAGCCTAGGGGGTTGAGGTTGCTGTGAGCTGTGATTGCACCACTGTACTTTAGCCTGGGCAATAGAGCAAGACCCTGTCTAAGAAAGAAAGAAAGAAAAAGAGAGAGAGAGAGAGAGAGAGAGAAAGAAGGAAAGAAAGGAGCATGGTGGGAATGGGGACAGATGGCAATGTTAAGTAGAGTGGTCAGGGTTGGCCTCTTAAGTGGAAATTGAGCAAAAGTTTGAAGCAGGTGATGGAGCTGGCCAAGGTGCTGAGGGAAGAGCACTGTAGGCTGAGTCAACAGATACAGGCGTTAGGAGGAAACTCCCAGGTGTGTCTGAGGCTCTGGAAGGAGGCCAGAGGAGCAAAGAGATAGAAGGAGTGAAGCAGGCGAGGAGGCCAGGGAGTTGCTGGGCTGGGATCAGTACAGATCGTGTAAGCCCTGGAGGCTGTTGCTGGGGCTTTGGCTTTTACTCTGACTGAAATGGGAACTGTGGGTGGGGGTGTTGGGGGTGGGTTCTGAGCAGAGAAGCAACGTGATCTTTCTCCTGATTTAAAAGCACCCCCTGGCTGCTGAGTTGAGAAAGACTGTGGGAAGATTTGGGTAGAAGCAGGGGGGCTGAGATTTGGCAACATCCAGGTGGGAGATGAAGTCAGTCAATAGGATTTCCTGACAGACTGGATGTAAGCTGTGAGAGAAGGCAGGAGTCAAGGTTGAGGTTGGTTCTAATGGAATTATTAAGTAATTTTTGAAAACACTACTGCCTTTCCCAGTCCTACCAAGTAAACGATGCTAGATTAAAGAAATCTCAAGTCAGGCCACACAGGTGCAGTGGCTCACACCTATAGTTGCAACAGTTTGAGAGGCAGAGATGGGAGTATATTTTAAGGCAATGAGTTCAAGAACTGCCTTGCAACATAGCAAGACCTCCTCTCTACAAAAATAAAAGAAAGAAATTTAATAAAATATAATAAATATAGCCGGGCATGGTGGTGTTTACCTATGGCCCCAGTTACTCAGGAGGCTGAGGTGGGCAGATCTCTTGAGGCTAGAAGTTTGAGACCATCTTGGACAACATAGACTTCTCTGTCTACAAAAATTAAAAAAAAATAGCCGATATGGTGGTACTTATCTGTATTCCCAGGTACTGGTGCAGCTGAGGCAGGATGATCTCTTGAGCCCAGCTGGTCAAGGCTGCAGTGAGCTATGATTATACCACTGCACTCCAGCCTGGGTAACGGAGCGGGACCCTGTCTCAAAATACAAATATGAATGAAGTGAAATCTCAAGTCAGACCAGTCCCTTCTAGAATATGCAGGCCTTGCAACCACATAGCTGCATGATCAGGATTATGTGGCTGTGGATGAGGAGACCCCTGCCCAATTGTTGTTGGCTATATAATCAGTTTATTTTTATTTATTTATTTATTTATTTATTTATTTATTTATTTATTTATTTTGAGACGGAGTCTTGCTCTGTCGCCCAGGCTGGAGTGCAGTGGCGCAATCTCGGCTCACTGCAAGCTCCGCCTCCCGGGTTCAAGCAATTCTCCTGCCTCAGCCTCTCCGAGTAGCTGGGACTACAGGCTCCCGCCACCACGCCCGGCTAATTTTTTTGTATTTTTAGTAGAGACGGGGTTTCACCGTGGTCTCGATCTCCTGACCTCGTGATCTGCCCGCCTCGGCCTCCCAAAGTGCTGTGATTACAAGCGTGAGCCACCGCACCCGGCCTGCTAATCAGTTTATTTTTAAATATAGTAATCAGATATATTTCATCATACTTAAAGGTCTCAAATATGTCTTGGTTTTGGAATTCTCCTTGGAACAGGTTGTAACATCTTATTGGCTCCATCATTCCCTAATTTTTTTTATCTTATCAGTTTTTAATAAGATCAGAATTGATATTAGACTACCTAATCAGTTTTGATTAAGGAGAAAATGAAATTGTGTTGTTCACACTTTATCCAAGATTGGTGTCATATTTGCTAAATCAAATCAATACTTGAACAAATGCAAAATTAGGGCTTCTTTATCATGAAACACTATGTCATTCTTGAAGAAGATGCCTTTTTTTATAATTTTTATTTTTTAAAGATGGTGTCTTACTTTTGTCGCCCAGGCTGGTGTAATGGCGTGATTTTGGCTCACTGCAACCTCTGCCTTCTGGGTTCAAGCAATTCTCCTGCCTCAGCCTCCTGAGTAGCTGGGATTACAGGCGCCCACCACCACACCCATCTAATTTTTGTATTTTTAGTAGAGATAGGGTTTCACTGTTTTGGCCAGGCTGGTCTCAAACTCCTGACCTCAGGTGATCTGCCCACCTCAGCCTCCCAAAGTGCAGGGATTACAGGCATGAGCCACCATGCCTGGCCTCCATTTCTTTTTTGTAGTCTTTGATAAACAGCTGCTATCATTGCAGACTTGCTATTTAGGCACTTAGGAATTTTTCACTAGAAGGCATATAAAGAAAGACCATCAGCATTTGTAATGAATTTAGCATTCATTCTTTGACTGCATGACTGTCCCCAGAGCTGTAACTTTACTAATGAATGTTTCAGAAGCCACTTAGCTAGCAACTGGGCCTAACTAGCCACTTACTCTCATTATTCAGTGCTCTTTTATTCTTGTCTATTTCTCCTCAAACTTGGCTACACTCACAAAGTGATATAAACTTGTATTTTCTTTCCTTTTTAGAGACAGGGTCTTGCTCTGTCGCCCAGGCTGCAGTACAGTGGCATGATCATGGTTCACTGTAGCCTCAAACTCCTGGGCTTAAGCAATCCTCAGTCTCCCAAGTAGCTGGGACTACGGATGTGTGCCACCATGCCCAGCTAATTTTTTAATTTTTTATCATAGAGATGGGATCTCGCTAGGTTGCTCAGACTAGGCTCAAACTCCTGACCTCAAGTGATCCTCCTGCCTCAGCCTCCCAAAGTGCTGGGATTACAGGCAGGCATGACCACCTGTGCCCAGCCACTTATTATTTTAAATAAAAGCTTTATTAAAATATGATTCACATACCCTTCAATTTATTTATTTATTAAAATCTGCAATTCAGTAGGTTTTAGAATATTCACAGAGCTGTGCATCGATCACCACGGTCACTTTTAGAACCCTTCATTACCCTACAGAGAAATCCATACCTCTTAGCCACTACCTCCTACTCCCCCCGACCTGCCTTGGCCCCCAGCCTTAGGCAACCATTGATTCATTTTTTTGTCACTATAGAATTTCCTAATCTGGACAAATAGAATTGTACAATATGTGATCTTTTGTGGCTTTTTTTTCCCTCTTAGCACAATGTTTTCAAAGTTCCTTTATGTCATAGTGCGTATCAATATTTCATTTCTTCTATGGCTGAATAGTATTCCATGGTAGAGACACACTGCATTTTGTTTATCTGTTCATCAGTTGGTGGACATTTGGGTTGTTTCCACGTATTGGCTGTTATGAATAATGCTGCTATGAAGATTGCTGTACAAGTTTTTGTGTGGACATATATTTCTATTTCTCTGGGATATATGCCTAGGAGTGAAATTGTTGCATTATATGATGACTGTATATTTAGTCTTTTGAGAAACTGCCAGTTTGTTTTCTAAAGTGGCTCCACCAGTTGGGTGTGATGGCTCACACCTGTAGTCCCAGCTACTCAGGAGGCTCGGTTGGGAGGATGGCTTGAGCCCACAAGTTCAAGATCAGCCTGGTCAAGATAGCAAGACCCTGTCTTGATTTTTAAAAAAATCCAATTAAAATGACAAGAAAAGAAATACCCAAAGTGGTTACACGATTTTATGTTCCCACCAGTAATGTATGTGGGTTCCAATTCCTCCACATCTTTGCTGACTTTTTTTTTCTAGACAGGGGCTTGCTCTGTCTCTCAGGCTGCAGCACAGTGACGCCATCACAGTTCACTGCAGCCTTGACCTCCCAGGCACAAGTGATTTTCTCATCTCAGCCCCCTGAGTAGCTAATAATTACAAGTGCATGCCACCATGCCTGGCTAATTTTTATATTTTTTTGTAGTGATGGGGATTTACCATGTTGCTCAGGCTGATCTCTTACTCCTGGCCTCAAGTGATCTGCCCACCTCAGCCTCCCAAAGTTCTGGAATTACAGGCTAAGCCACTGTGCCCGGCCTTCACCAACATTTGTTATTATCTGTTTTTTTTCTTTATATCTTAAAGCAGTATAAGAACAAGTGTGTTCAATTATAGTAAACAAAAAATATAATCCCAGGGCATTGGAGGGTGGGAGGGTGAGATAGGAAGATCTTTTGATGCCAGGAGTTTTTTGTTTGTTTGTTTGTTTGTTTGTTTGTTTGTTTGTTTTGAGACAGAGTCTCACTTTGTCACCCAGGGTGGAATGCATGCAGTGACGTGATCTTGGCTCACTGCAACCTCCGCCTCCCAGGTTCAAGTGGTTCTCCTGCCTCAACCTCCCGAGTACTGGGATTACAGGCCCATGCCACTACCGCCCGGCCAATTTTTGTATTTTTAGTAGAGATGGGGTTTCGCCACGTTGGCCAGGCTGGTCTCGAACTCCTGACCTCGGATGATTTGTCTGCCTTGGCCTCCCAAAGTGCTGGGATTGCAGGCATGAGCCACCATGCCTGGCCTGATGCCAGGAGTTTTAGACCAGCCTGGGCAACCTAGCAAGACCTCGTCTCTACAGAATATTTAAAAATTAGCCAGATGTGGTAGTGGCTGCCTATAGTCTCTCTATTTTTTTATTTTTTTATTTTTTATTTTTTTACTTTTTGAGACATGGTCTGGCTCTGTCACCCAGGCTGGAGTGCAGTGGTGTGATTATGGCTCACTGCAGCCTGAAACTCCTGGGATCAAGTGATCAACCCTCCCACTTCATTCTACCACGTAGTGGGAACCACAGGTGCATGCCACCCGGGTCTCACTGTGTTACCCAGGCTGGTCTTGAGCTCCTGGCCTCAAGTGATCCTCTCACCTTGGCCTCCAAAAGTGCAAGGATTACATGTATGAGCCACCATGCCTGGCCCCTACCCTGCCTATTGAGAACCAAAAGAATGATCCAAATTCTCCTTAGCTCAACTCGAGCCATTTCCCGATTGCTTCATCAGCAAGGAGCTGGTTATTGGGCTGTCCAGGCCTCCCAAGCAGCACAGAAACGAGGTGAGGGAGTTTTCCTGCTGCTCCACTCTGTGAGGAGTTGGGGGATGATGTTTACTCGTTTGCAGAGAGAGATGCCTTGTAGGTACCTTAGGATGGGAGGGACCCTGATTCCAATGTCCTTTTTTTCTTTAGAAACAGGACCTTGCTGTGTCACTCAGGATGGAGTTCAGTGGTCCTATCATGGCTCATTGTAGCCTCAAATTCCCAGGCTCAAGCGATCCTCCCACCTCATCCCTCCCAGTAGCTGGGACTACAGGTAAGTGCCATGACACTTGGGGAATTTTGGGTTTTTTTTTTTTTTTTTTTTGTAGAGATGGGGCCTCACTATGTTGCCAGGGCTGACCTTGAACTCCTGAACTCAAGGGATTTTCCTGCCTTGGCCTCCCAAAGTATTGGTAATACAGGCATGAGCCATTGTGCCCACTATCTCTGGTTCTTAACCTTCTGCCTCCCTCTTCCACATTTAAAGAACGCTTGTAATTACTTGGGCTCACCCAGATACTCCAGGATAATCTTGTTTTAAAGTCAGCTGATTAGCAACATTAATCTCATCTGCACTCTTAATTCCCCCTTCCTATGTAATTGTGCGGTGTAACATAGGACATGAGCAATTGGGGGTGGGGGTCGTTACCTTGGCCAGCACAGTGACTATTTTGTGTCAGGTACTGAGCTAAGCACTGGTGAATTAAACATGAATAACACACACTCCCTAATCTCCATTCATATATGGGAGGAGCACCTCACTTCCCATACTCCTGAGAATCTAGGGAGTCAAGGAAGGCTTCCAGGAGGAGATGATGCCAAAGCAGACAAGTGATAGAGGAGCCAAAGCTAGCCAGGAAGAGAGTAGAGATTTAAGGGGAAGCTTATTCTAAGCAGAGGGCATCACCCACTTCAGAGGCTCCCAGAGGAGAAAGAGTGGGCAATCAAGGGGAGGTGAGGCTCAGTTGGACTCTATAGCAGGTAAAATGGAGAGGGGCAAGCAGTGAGGCTGCCTTGCAAGGCAGGGCAGAGCAGGGATTTGGACTTAATACCCAAGGCAAGGAGAAGTGATGTAAATGGGGGAGGAGTAATGTGATGAGATTCATGGATTAGAGACGTGGCCCAGGCTGCTGTGTGGAGAAGGCACCAGGGAAAGCAGATGGCTCAGTGAGTGTGCTGGAGACCTAAAGCAGGAGAAACACTGAGTTTAGGGAGAGGTTTTTTTTAAATCTAAGAAGTTCGATTAGTTTAAATGATGGTGAGAAGGAGCTAAAAGGGGGGCATAGGTAATGATACAGGGAAGTGGGAGGAAGAACTGACAAGCGAGGTTCCAGAGAGGGCGGGAGAAGAGAAGATTCCCACAGGGGGATTAGCACTTCCTTTTCTTTTCTTTTTCTTTCTAAGACAGGGTCTCACTATCGCCCAGGAGTGCAATGGCATGATCTTGGCTCACTGTAGCCTAGACTTCCCAGGCTCAAGGGGTCCTCCCACCCCAGACTCCAAGTAGCTGGAACTACATGTGTGCATCACCACTACATCTGGCTAATTTTTTTCTTTTTTTGGTAGACACAGGGTCTCACTATGTTATGCAGGCTGGTCTCCAACTCCTGGCCTTGAGCGATCCTCCTGCCTAGTCTTCCCAAATTGCTGGGATTACAGGCTTGAGCCACAATGCCTGGCCTCTGCTAGTTCTGTATTCTCTCGAGTTGTCTTTACTTTGTGCTATTGTGTCCCTCATTATGCTGATCCTCTATTAAAATTAATACTTTTTTTTTTCAGATGGAGTTTCACTCTTGTTGCCCAAGCTGGAGTGCAATGGTACGATCTCAGCTCACTGCAACCTCCACCTCCCAGGTTCAAGCGATTCTTCTGCCTCAGCCTCCCAAGTAGCTGGAATCACAGGCATGTGCCACCACGCCCAGCTAATTTTGTGTTTTTAGTAGAGGTGGGGTTTCTCCATGTTGGTGAAGCTGGTCTCAAACTCCCGACCTCAGGTGATCTGCCTGCTTCAGCCTCCCAAAGTCCTGGGATTACAGGTGTGAGCCACTGCACCTGACCAAAATTTAATACTTTTTATATTAAATTTACATATATATATTTTTACTTTTATTTTTTGATACCGGGTTTCACTCTGTCACCCAGGCTGGAGTGCAGTGGCACAGTCTCTGCTCACTTCAACCTTCACTTGCCAGGCTCAAGCAATTCTACTGCCTCAGACTCCTAAGTAGCTGGGATTACAGGTATGTACCACCACACCCGGCTAATTTTTGTGTTTTTTATAGAGATGGGGTTTCACCCTGTTTCCCAGGCTGGTCTCAAACTCCTGAGCTCAAAGTGATCCACCCGCCTTGGCCTCCCAAAGTGCTAGGATTACAGGTTTGAGCCACCTTGCCCATTCTAGTTTAAACTTTTGAGTGGTTTGTATCTCCTGATTGGACTCCTACAAAGACAGAATTGACGCTAGGAAGGGTACCAGGAGATAGACCCACACAGATGGGATTTGGGCATAGGTTTGGTTATCCAAGGAGCAGAGCTGAGCTCCTTGCCAATGGGACATGGGATGCTGGTGATTTCCAGGAACTGACCTCACAATGACTCAAGCTACCACTTATTGTTGATTGTGATGAAATGCCAGCTGAAGCATATGCCTTGTGAGCTTAGGGGTGCTACACTTGACCACGGCAGCAGTAAAGATGACTCTGAAGAATGGCATGGGATGGATCCTTTTGAATGCACTCAACCAGGGGTCTCCAACCACAGGGCCACAGAGCCGGAGGTGAGCAGCGGGCGAGTGAGGGGAAACTTCATCTGTATAGCCCCTCCCATCGCTCCCATGACCACCCGAGCGCCATGTCCTGTCAGATCAGCAGCAGCATTAGATTCTCATAGGAGCACGAACCCTGTTGTGAACTGTGCATGCGAGGGATCTAGGTTGCATGCTCCTTGTGAGACTCTAATGGCTGATGATCTGTCACTGTCTCCCGTCACCCCAGATGAACAGTCTTGATGCAGGAAAACAAGTTCAGAGATCCCACTGATTCTACATTATAGTGAGTTGTATAATTATTTCATTATATATTACAATGTAGGAATAATAAAAATAAAGTGCACAATATATGTAATGCACTTGAATCATCCCAAAATCATTTCCTTCACCCTCAGTCTGTGGAAAAATTGTCTTCCACAAATTCACTCTGTTTTTTTGGTAGAGACAGGGTCTTAATATGTTGCCCAGGCTGATCTCAAACTGCTTGCCTCAAGTAATATATCCCTCTCAGCCTCCCAAAGTGCTGAGATGGTAGGCATAAGCCACTATGCTCAACCAAGACTGAGTTTCTTAAACCAAATAAAGATTGAGATTACCTGAGCCCAGGTGGTTGAGGCTGCAGTGAGCCCTGATTGCACCACTGCACTCCAGCCTAGGTAACAGAATGAGACTCTGTCTCAAAAAATAAAATAAAATAAAGTACAATAAAATATAAATTAACCCTTTATAACATTCCCAGTAACTTTTCCTCCTAAGTGTTCCCCACAAGCCTTTGAATTTTGTTAAATTTTCACATACCGTTTAAACCGTTTAAGAACTTATGTCTGTCTGTGTCATCCCTCTTTTTCAAAAGAATGTCTTTTTGTAACTTCCAGCTGAATCTACCATGAAAGACTTCAGAATCCAGGAAGAGAGACTGACTGGGCAACATCTTATTCAGGTACAAAAAGACTTGGACTATAACACAAAAATGATCAAATAATAGTGCATGCATCAAGTGCAATGGGAAGCTCTTCTGAAGGGTGAGAGAAGCTTCCAGTTGAGGTAACATTGAAGCTGGGTCCTGAAAGATGAGGAAGAGTTGCGTGAGAGTGGGGAGGGAAGGGGGAGGTGGAGGGATGGTGAATGGGCTGGGGTGGGATGGAGTGAGCTGCCCAGGCAGGGAAACCAGCACTGTAAAGACCTGGACAATGAAGATGGCACATTTTGTTCAGGGAATGGTGAAGTAAGAGTGGCAGGAATGCATTGGAGAGACAGAATTTGCTTGTATGGAATTTTGCCTGAGAGACCTCATTACAGTTTCTAATCTGTTGATGTTATCATGCATCCCTGTCCTTGTCAAATAGTTTGGAATAGGTATAATGATCACAATAACACCAATCATAGTATTTCATTAGTTCTCACAAAATCACAGGTAGGTGCCACAGTTATCCCCATTTTATGAATGAAGTGATGAAGACTTAGGAATAATGAGTGCTTTCCCCAAGCTCACCTGGATATTAAGACTGAGTCAAACGTTGGGGGTCTGGTCTGACTTTAATGTTTGCTTTGTTCATGAGCACCACGTGTTGCCCCTCCTATGCAGTTAAGCAGGTAAACAGGTGAAAGAAAAGCCCGTGTTTGTCTCTACTCACACACTTCTGACTGAATGTGTGTGTGGAATTTCTACACCAAGTTCTCCAATGCTCTGGATATTAACTGGGTATCCCACAATTTTATTCTGACACTACCTGGAGTTGGCACAGACCCCACAAGTTAGGGGCTCAGTCCCACGAGACCACCCTCATTTCAGATGCCAATGGCAAGTCTTAGGTTGTTAACCTGTACTTTTGACCAACCTGTTACAAATCGGGTGTTCCCATGACCCTCTTTTTGGGTTTAATAATTTGCTAGAACAATTTACAGAACTCAGAAAAACAGTTTATTTTATTTTTTTCTGAGAGACAGGGTCTCATTTTGTTGTCCAGGCTGGTGTGCAGTGGTGCTGTCATAGCTCATTGCAGCCTGGACTGCCTGGGTTCAAGTAGTCCTCCCACCTCAGCCTCCCTAGTAGCTGAGACTACACACCTGCACCACTACATCTGGCCAATTTCTTTTATTTTTTGTAGAGATGGGGTCTTGTTGTGTTGCCCAGTCTGGCCACAAATTCCTGGTCTCAAGTGATCCTCCCACCTCAGCCTCTTAAAGTGCTGGGATTACAGATGTGAGCCACCACATCTGGCCAGTTCATTTCCTTTACTGGTTCATTGTAAAGGATACATCTCAGAAACAGCCAATGAAAGAGATGTACATGCTGGATGTGGTGACTCACGCCTGTAATCCCAGCACTTTGGGAGGCCGAGGTGGGAGGATTGCTTAAACTCAGAAGTTTGAGACCAGCCTGGACAACATGGTGAAAACCTGTCACTACAAAAAAAAAAAAAAAAAAAAAAAAAAAAAAAAATAGCCGGGTGTGGTGTTGTGTACCTATAGTTCTAGCTACTAGGGAAGCTGAGGTGAGAGGATGCCTTGAGCTGGGGACTGGGGAGGCTTAGGTTGTAGTGAGCTGAGATTGTGCCACTGTACTCTAGCCTGGACAAAAGAGCCAGACCCTATCTCAAAAAAAAAAAAAAAAAAAAGGAAAGAAAGATGCCCAGGGCAAGGTAAGTTTGAAGGGGCACAGAGCTCCCATGCCCTCTGTTGAACATGCTATCCTCCCAGAATCTCCTGTGTTCAGCAACCCCAGGAGCTCTGCAAACCCTGTTGTTCAGGGTGTTTATAGAGGCTTTATTATGCAAGCACGATTGATAAAATCTTTGGCAGTTGGTGATTAAGTCAATCTCCAGCCCCTCATCCTCCTGGAGTTCAGTGCATGAGGCTGAAAGTTCCAAGCCTCTAATCATGTGGTTGCTTTTTCTGGCAATCAGTCCTCCTCCTGAAAAAATCTAGGAGCTTGCAGTCACCCAGTCATCTCAACAACATCACCAAATGCATTCTTGTCATGCTGGAGATCCCAAAGTTCTTAAAGGCTCTTGTGTTAGAAACCTGGGACAAAGACCAAATATTAAAACAAAAGATGCTCCTATCACCTCTAAGACTGAGGTCTTTATAAGAGCTTTAGAAGCTCTGTGCCAGGAACCAGGGACAGAGACCAGATATATGTTTCTTTTGTTTTCTTTTTTTGAGGCGGAGTCTCTCTGTGTCATCCAGGCTGGAGTGCAGTGATGTGATCATAGCTCACTATAGCTTTGACCTCCTGAGCTCAAGCAATCCTCCTACCTCAGCATCCCAAGTAGCTGGGACTACACATGCATGTCACCCATGCCCAGCTCATCTTTGTAGAGATGAAATTTAGTTATGTTGCCCAGGCTGATCTCAAACTCCTGGGCTAAAGCGATCATCTCACCTCAGCCTCTCAAGTAGCTGGGAGTACAGGCACACACCACATCCAGCTAACATTTATTTTCATTTTTTTCTAGAGGTGGGGTCTCAGTATGTTGTTCAGGCTAGTTTCAAACTTTGGGCCTCAGATGTTCCTTTTGCCTTGGCCTCCCAAATTGTTGGGATTATGTGTGGCAGCCACCATGCCCAGCAATCACAAGAGTCTTTATAAAAGAAAGAGGGTAGGAGAGTCAGAATTGGAGCAGGAGATGTGGTGATGGAAGCAGCGGTCAGAGAGGGAGAATTGAAGATGCTTCACTTCTGGCTTTGAAGATGGAGTCAGGGGCCATGATCCAAGGAATGGGGGTGGCTTCTAGATGCTGGAAAAGCCAAGAGAACACTTTAGAGCCTTCAAAAGGAATGCAGCCCTGCTGACACCTTGACTTTAGCCTTAATAAATCTAGTTCAGGCTTCTGGCCCCCAGAACTGTAAGATGGTAGATTTGTAGTGTTTTAAGCCACTAAATTTAGGAAATTGCAAACTATGTTGCAGCAGCAAGAAGAAAGGAACGTGAAGCCAGGCATGGTGGCTTATGCCAGCAATCCATAGGAATTTTAGGCAGGAGGATCACTTGAGGCCAGGAATTCAAGACCAGCCTATGCAACATAGTGAGACCTTGTGTCTACAAAAAATAAAAAAATTGGCCAGGCACGGTGGCTTATGCCTGTAATCTCAGCACTTTGGAAGGCCGAGGTGGGTGGATCACCTGAGGTTAGGCGTTCAAGACCAGCCTGGCCAACATTGCAAAACCTCATCTCTACTAAAAATACAAAAACTAGCCGGGCATGGTGGCACATGCCTGTAATCCCAGCTACTTGGGAGGTTGAGGCAGGAGAATTACTTGAATCTTGGAGGTGGAGGTTGCAGTGAGCCAGGATCGCACTATTGCACTTCAGCCTGGGCAAGAAGAGTGAAACTCCGTCTCAAAATAAAATAAAATACTAAAAAAAGTAGCCAGGCATGATGGCATGCACCTGTAGTCCCAGCTACTAGGGAGGCTGAGGTGGGAGGATCGCTTGAGCCTGGGAATTTGAGGTTGCAGTGAGCTGTGATTGTGCCACTGCACTCTAGCCTTGGTGACAGAGTGAGATCTTGTCAAAAAAAAATAAAGGAAGGAAGGGAGGTGGAGGGAGGGATGGAGGACAGGGGAGGGGAGGGTAGGGAAGGAAAGAAAGAAGGAAGGAAGAAATTAGCATGGTGGGCATGGGGACAGATGGCAATGTTAAATAGTATGGTCAGGAGTGGCCTCCTAAGTGAAAATTAAGCCAAGACTTGAAGGAGGGGAAGGAGCTGGCCAAGGTGCTGAGGGAAGAGGATTGTGGGCAGAAACAACGGAATAAACTGAGGTGTGTCTGAGGCTCTGGAAGGAGGCCAGTGGAGCAGAAGGAAAGAGGGGGAGAATTAGGGCAGGAGGCCAGGGAGTTGCTGGGCAGGGATCAGTCAGACCGCGTAAGCCCTGGGAGGTTATTGCTGGGCTAGATGGGAAATTCAGGAGGGTTCTGAGCAGGGAGGCGACATGATCTGTCTGCCGATTTAAAAGCATTCTCTGGCTGCTGCGTTGAGAAAGACTGTGGGAAGATTTGGGTAGATGCATGGGGGCCAAGCTGTGGCAACATCCAGGCGGGAGATGATAGTGGTCTTGACCAGGGTCATGGTGGTGTTGAGAGATGGTCAGAGGAGAGAAGTAGGGGAGGAGGCCAGGGAGTTGCTGGGTGGGGATCTTCAGTACATGTTGAAGACAGTCAACAGGATTTCCTGACAGACTGGATGTGGGGTGTGAGAGAAGGCAGGGGTCAAGGTTGAGTTAGATTCTTACTGAATTATTAAGTAATTTTAAAAACCACTACTGCGTTTCTCAATCCTATCAAGCATGGGATGCTAGATTAAAGAAATCTCTTCAGCCTCAGTACAGTGGCTCATGCCTCTAGTCTCAGCTGTTTGGGAAGCAGAAATGGGAGTATCTTTTAAGGGCAGGAATTCAAGACCACCCTGGGCAACATAGCAAGACCTCCTCTCTACAAAAATGTTTTTCTTTTTTTTCTTTTTGAGACGGAGTTTCACTCTTGTTGCCCAGACTGGAGTGCAATGGCGCATTCTTGGCACACCGCAACCTCCACCTCCTGGGTTTAAGCGATTCTCCTGAGTTCAAGCGATTCTTCTGCCACCTCAGCCTTCCTGAGTAGCTGGGATTACAGGTGTGCACCACCACACCCGGCTAATTTGGTATTTTTAGTAGAGACGGGGTTTCTCCATGTTGGTCAGGCTGGTCTTGAACTCCTGACCTCAGGTCATCCTCCGACCTCGGCCTCCCAAAGTGCTGGGATTACAGGCATGAGCCACCACGCCCGGCCAAAAATATTTTTCAATATTTAATAAAATAAAATAAATGTAGCTAGGCATGGTGATGTGTACTTGTAGTCACAGCTACTCAGGAGGCTGAGGTGGGCAGATCTCTTGAGGTGTCAGGAGTTTGAGGCCAGCTTGGGCAACATAGCAAGACCCCTCACTCTACAAAAAATTAAAAAAATAGCCAGGTATGGTGGCACTCAACTGTAGTACCAGCTACTGGGGAGCTGAGGCAGGAAGATGGCTTGAGCCCAGGAGATTGAGCCTGCAGTGAGCTACAAGGGCATAGCCACATTCCAGTCTGGGTGACAGAGCAGGACCTGTCTCACAACACAAATAGAAATACAAATAAAATAATAAAATCTCAAGTCAGAGCCTTTTGTCTCCTGCAGCCCTTGCAACCCCGGAGCTTTGCAGTGGGGTTTGTGTCACTGGGAATGAGGAGACCCCTGCCCAGTGTTGTTGCCTGACTAATCCGTGTTTTAAAAAATATATTAATTGGGCTGGGTGCGGTGGCTCATGCCTGTAATCCCAGCACTTTGGGAGAGCCAGGCAGGTGGATCACCTGAGGTCAGGAGTTCGAGACCAGCCTGGCCAACATGGCAAAACCTTGTCTCTACTAAAAGAATACAAAAATTAGCCAGGCATGGTGGCGGGCATCTGTAATCCCAGCTACTTGGGAGGCTGAGGCAGGAGAATCGCTTGAACCTGGGGGGCAGAGGTTATGGTGAGCCAAGATCACGCCACTTCACTCCAGCCTGGATGAAAGAACGAGACTCCGTCTCAAAAAAAAAAAAGTATAATATCAACATGTAATGGTTTTATTATTAATATGTAATGAATAATAAAATTTTTTTTCGTGATGGAGTCTCGCTCTGTCACCAGGCTGGGGTGCAGCAGTGCGATCTCAACTTACCGCAACCTCCGCCTCCTGCGTTGAAGCGATTCTCCTGCCTCAGCCTCCCGAGTAGCTGGATTACAGGCATGTGCCACCATGCCCAGCTAATATTTGTATTTTTAGTAGAGGCGGGGTTTCACCATATTGGCCAGGATGGTCTCGATCTCTTGAGCTTGTGACCCGCCCGTCTCGGCCTCCCAAAGTGCTAGGATTACAGGCATCAGCCACCGTGCCCGGCCAAATATTTTAAAAATTTTGTCTTGTATTACTTATATCAACATGTGATAGTTTTATTATTAATATGTAATGAACAATATTTTTAAAATTTTGTCTTATTTTCTAATTTTAATATAATTATTTATATAAAGAAAAAGTCTTAGAGATCTTCATAAAGTTAAAAAATGTAAAGGGATGCTAGACCCTGAAAGATTGATAACTTCTAGTTTAGAAATATTCAGAGTAAGCCACATACAACTTGCACTTGGTCTATTTTCTTTCTTTCTTTTTTGTTTTAGGAGATGGGGTCTCACCCTGTCACCCAGGCTGGAGTACAGTGGTGCAATCACAGCTCACTGCAGCCTTGAACTCCTGGGCTAAGGATCCTCCTGCCTCAGCCTCCTGAGTAGCTGGGACTGTAGGTATACATGATGACATCTGGCTAATTTTTAAATTGTTTTGTAGACATGGGGTCTCACTTTGTTGGTCAGGCTGGTGTCAAACTCCTGGCCTCAAGTGACCCTTCCACCCCTGCCTCCCATCCTAGAGGTATCAGCCACCACAATGAGCACTTGTTCAATTTTCTAAAAAAATAAAAAATTTCTAAAGTAAGGCTGTGAGATTATGGCAGGAAGATAAAAGTAGAAAAACAGAAGAATAAGTTCAAATGACTTATTCACACATAGTCTTTTGATAGCAAGAATAACTTTTAGTAGATACATTTCTTACAAACAAAAGGCAAATAAACAGTGTACAGGAACTTCAACACACACTGTACAATATTTCCACTTTGCTGACATCAGTTGTGGAAATTCTTCATGGTTTGCTTGACTGTCGCTATCAGTATTTGGCTTCTCTGATCATTTTTATCAACTTCCTCATCTGTTAACTTCTCTCCAAGGTATGTCATATCATGACATACTGCTGCTGCACCAACATGGCCAGTGTCATTTTATTAAACACGTAGAATGCTTCACTAATTTCTTTTTTTACCCTCTGTCTCTGTGTTTTGCATTTTTCTTACCTTTATTGTCAGAAACTCCAGAAAGTCAATCATACTAATTTATCACCATTTGCTTCATTAATTTATACTTTGCTTATATGGAATTTTGCCCAACAGACCTCACTACAATTTCTAACCTGTTTTTTGTTTTTTTGTTTTGTTTTTTTCTGAGACAGGGTCTTGCTCTATTGTCCAGGCTGGAGTGTAGTGGTGCCATCACAGCTGACTGCAGCCTCAACCTCCCAGGCTCAAGTGATCCTCCCACCTCAGCCTCCTAAGTGGCTGAGACTATAGGTGCTTGCTACTATGCCCAACTAATATTTGGACTTTTCCTGTATGTGGGTTCCAGAGGGCTGACTGTGAAACGTGAGTATGTATGGATTTTGGTATATGCAGAGATGGGGGGCTGGAACTGATCCTCTCTGTATACCGAGGGATGACTGTATATATTTTTACAATTATGCTGTATGACACATATTGTTCCATAGCCTTGAAAATGATAATAATTTTTAATGAAAATTATTTTTAATTGAGAGGAATAATAATAATAAAAGTAGCAGCTGGCCAGGTGTGGTGGCTCACACCAGTAATCACAACACTTTGGGAGGCTGAGGTACGAGGATGGCTTGAGGCCAAGAGTTTGAGACAGGCCTCAGAAACCAAAGGAGGCACCATCCCTACAGAAAAGTACATGAATTAGCCTAGTGTGGTGGCATGTTCCTGTAGTCCCAGCTACTTGGGAGGCTGCCGTGGGAGGATCACTTGAGTCCAGGGAGGTTGAGACTGCAGTGAGTCATGATCAGGCCTCTGCACTCCAGCCTGACTGACAGAGTGAGACCCTGTCTCAAAGCAACAAAAAAGTAGCAGCTAACATTAACTGACCTTTTACCAGGTGCCTATAAATACCATAATATAATTTCTTCTAACTGTTTCTTATTTCACTTAACCACTCTGTTTTCAATTACTCCCAGAATTCCACTGTGTTTATGCAGATGACCTTTTGTTTAGATTGAATTGTCTCCCCAAGGTATTTCCAGAAGTAAGATTACTGTAAGTCATGGTGAATGGGCATTCTCATTGCCCTCGATGTAAATTGACAAGGTTTTGGGTGCCTCCTGGCTATAATGCCAGCCCTTTGGAGGCTAAGACAGGAGGATTGCTTGAGGCCAAGAGTTGGAGGAGGCAGTAAGGTGAGACCCTGTCTCTATTATTTTAAAAATTTGCCAAGCTTTACCCTGGAAGACTTATGTACAATTTAAACACCCCTCATAATATAAGAAAGTGTCCATTTCACTGTACCTTTGCCAGCACAGGGTATTATAATTTAATAAGTTATTTTTTGTTTGATTATTTTAAATAGATAAAATACCTCATATTACTTGGTCACATTTCAACATCTTTCCTTAGCTGATTAGCTCTATTTCTTTTCTGTCTGTAAATGGTTGTTGTTGTTGTTTTGTTTGAGACAGGGTCTTGCTGTGTCACCCAGGCTTGACTGTGGTGGCATAATCATGACTCACTGCAGCCTTGACCTCCCAGGCTCGAACTATCCTCTCACTTCAGCTTTCTGAGTAGCTGGGACTACAAGTGTATACCACCACTCTCAGCTAATATTTTTCTTTTTTTGGATAGAGACAGGGTCTCTCTGTGTTGTCCAGGCCGATCTCTAGCCCCCGGCCTCAAGCAGTCCTCCCGTGTTGGCTTCTTAAATTGCTGGAATTTCAGGCATGAGCCACCGTGCCTGGCCTGGGCTAGTCCTATGTTCTCTAGAGTTCTCTTTACTTTGTGCTAGCCAGTCTCTCATTATGCTGTTCCCCTGTTATAATGAATAATTCTCTGTATTAAATTTTACCACTTTAAACTTTTGAGTGGTTTATGTCTCCTGATTGGACTCTAATATGCTAAGAAGGGTCCCTGGAGATAGACTCACACAGATGGGATTTGGGCATAGGTTTGGTTATCCAAGGGGCCGTGCTGAGCTCCTTGCCAATGGGAAATGGGATGCTGGTGATTTCCAGGAAGTGACCTCACAATGACTCAAGCTACCACTTACTGTTAATTGTGATGAAATGCCAGCTGTGGCACATGCCTTGGGAGCTAAGTGGTTGCTGCACTTGACCGCTATGAAGACTGGTGTGGGAACAGTCCTTTTGGATGTACTTCAGCAGGGGTCCCCAACCCCTGAGCCATGTAGCTGTAAGGAGCCACACAGCAGGACGTGAGTGGTGTCGAGTGAGGGAAGCTGCATCTGTATTTACAGCCACTCCCCATTGCTCACATTCCCGCCTGAGCTCCGCCTTCTCTCAGATCAGCAGCAGCATTAGATTCTCATAGGCGCATGCATCCTATGCAAACTGTGCATGCGAGCAATCTGGGTTGCGCTGTCCCTATGAGAATCTAATACCTGATTATCTGTCACTTTCTCCCATCAAGTTCAGATGGGACCATCTTGTTGCAGGAAAATAAGTTTAACATGTCCACTGATTCTACATTATGGTGAGTTCTATAATTATTTCATTATATATTACAATGTAATAATGGAAATAAAGTACCTAATAAATGTAATGTGCTTGAATCTTTTGGCTCAGCTCCTGCCTCCCGGCAGCCTCTCCAGATCCAGAACTTTCTCCATTCGGCCTCTACGGGACAAGCTCTTGGCTCACAATGGCCTATTTAGGCCCATACCCTACCTCATGGCAGTCTCCACAGATGAGGCTACTGCCTCATGGCAGCCTCCACAGGCCCAGCTCCATCGTTACAATGGCCTCTTTAGGCCCAGCTCCTGCCTCCCAGCCTTCTCTCCAGGCCCAGAACTTTCTCAAGTCAACCTCACAAGGCCCAGCTACTGCCTCTCATCAGCCTCCCAAGGGCCATCTTTTGCCTCACAGCCACCTTCCAAGACTCAGCTCCTGTTTTACAGTGGCCTCTTGAGGCCCACCTTCTGCCTCCCGGTGGCCTGTACAGGCCCAGCTCCTGCCATACAACAGTCTCTTTAGTCCCAGCTCCTGCCTCTGGGCAGCCTATACAGGCCCAAAATGTCCATAAGTCGGCCTCTCAAGGCCCAGCTCCTGCCTTCCATTGGACTCTCTAGGCCCAGCTGCTGCCTCCAGGTGGCCTCTACAGGCCGAGCTCTTTCTCCTGGTTGTGCCTGGAGGCCCAGCTCCTGCCTCACAACAACCTCTTTTGGTTCAGCTCCTGCCCAGCTCCTGGTGGCCTTTGTAGGCCCAAAACTGCCTCAAGTCAAGCTCTCCAGACACACCTTCTGCCTCCCAATGGCCTGGACAGGTGCAGCTCCTATGTGACAACAGCATCTCCAGGCCCAGCTCTTGCCTTCCAGTTGACTCTCCAGGCCCGGCTTTTGCCTCACGGAGGTCTTCACTGAACAAGTTTCTACCTGCCTCCCGGCAGCCTCGACAGGCCCAGGTCCTGCCTCACACTAACCTCATTATGCCCAGCTCCTGCCTCACGGCGGCCTCTCCAGGCCCAGCTCCTGCCCCCGACGGGCTGTCCAGGCCCAAAACTTGCTCAAGTTGCCTCTTCAGGCACAGCTCCTGCCTAACACTGGCCTCTTTAGGCACAGCTCATGCCTCTCGGTGGCCTCTCCAGGCCCAGCTCCTGCATCCCGGTGGCTTCTCCAGACCGAGAACTTTCTCAAGTCCGCCATTTCAGCCCAAACTCCTACCTCCCATCAGCCTCTCCAGGCCCAACCTCTGCCTCACAGCAGACTCTCTAGGCCCAGCATCTGCCTCACCACAGCCTCCCAGGCGAAGCTCCTGCCTTTCGGCAGCCTCTACAGGCCTAGCTCCTTCCTCCCAGTGGCCTCTCTAGGCTCTCTAGGGCCTCTCTGGGCCATTCCGGCCCAGCTTTTGCCTTTTGGCAACCTCTTTAGTCCCAGAACTTCCACAAGTGAGCCTCTCCAGGCCCAGCTCTTCCTCGCAGCTGAATCTCCAGGCCCACCTCCTGCCTCACAACAATCTCTTTCGGCTCAGCTCCTGCCCAGCTCCTGGAGGCCATTGTAGGCCCAAAACTTCCTCACGTCAAGCTCTTTAGGCCCTGCCTCACGGTGGCCTGTACAGACCCAGCTCTGGCTTGAGAACAGCCTCTGCAGGCCCCACTCTTGCCTCTTAGCTCCCTCTCCGGGCCCAACTCTTGCCTCACAGTGGCTTCCGTAGGCCAAGTTCCCGCCTGCCTCCTGGCAGCCTCAACAGGCCTAGCTCCTCCCTCACAGTGGCTTGTTTAGGCCCAGCTGATGCCTCTGGCAACCTGTCCAGGCCCAGCTCCTGCCTCACACTGGCCTCTCTAGGCCGAGGTTCTTTCTCATATTGGCGTGTTTAGGCCCAGTTCATTCCTCTCGTTATCTCTCCAGGCCCAGCTTTTGCCTGTTGTTGGCCTCTACCTCACAGTGCACCTTCCAGGCCCACCTTTTGCCTCACTGTGGCCTCCTCTGGCCAGGTTCTTGCCTTTCGGCAGCCTCTACAGGCCTAGCTGCTGCCTCCCAATGGCCTTTGTAGGCCACACTCATGCCTTACCGTGGCCTTTCCAGGCCTAGCTTTTGCTTTTTGGCATCCACTCCAGGCCCAGAACTTCCCCCAGTCAGCCTCTCCAGGCCCAGCTCTTCCGCCCAGAAACCTCTACAGGCCCAAATCATCCTCAAATTGGCCTCTTCTTTCCCAGCTCCTGCCTCCTGGTGGCCTCTGAAGACCCAAATCATCCTCCAGTCAGTTTTTCCAGGCCCAGTTCCTGCCTTTTGGTGGCCTCTCCAGGTGCAAAACTTCCTCCCGTCAGCCTGTCCAGGCCCGGCTCATGCCTCTTGGCGGCCTTCCCAGCCCCTGCGTTTGACTTGGTGGCCTCTTCAGGCCCAGAACTTGAACTCAAGTCGGCCTCTCCAGGCCCAGCTCCTGCCTTCTGAAGGCCTGTACAGGCCCAGCCGCTGCCTCACAGCGGACTCTCCACACCCAGCGCTTACCTCACTGTAGCCTCCCCAGTCTCAAACTCCTGCCTTTTGGCAGCTTCGACCAGCCCAGCTCCTGCCTTTCAATGCCCTCTTTAGGCCCAGCTCATTCCTTACAACAGCCTTTCCAGGCCCAGTTTTTCCCTTTTGATGGCCTCTCCAGGCCCAGAACTTCCTCAAGTCGGCCTTTTTAGGCCCAGTTGCTGCCTCCTGGCATCCTCTCCAGGCCAAGCTCTTCCTCCCAGCTGTGTCTACAGGCCCCAACTCCTGCCTCACAACAACCTCCTTGGACTCAGCCTCTGCCCAGCTCCTGGTGGACTTTGTAGGCACAAAACTTTCTCAGATCAAGCTCTCCAGGCCTATTGTCAGCCTCGTGGCAGCCTAAACAGGCCCAGCTCCTGCCTGACAATGGCCTCTCCAGGCTTTTCTCCTGCCTCACAGCGGGCTTTCCAGGCCCAGCTCTTGCCTCATGGTGGCCTTCCCCGGCCATGTTCCTATCTGACTTCCGGCAGCCTCAACCGGCCCAGCTTCTGCCTCGCACTGGCCTCTCTAGGCCCAGCTCCTTTCTCACAGTGGCCTCACTAGGCCCATCTCCTGCCTCAGATCTGCCTCCCAAGACCCAGCTCCTATCTCATGGTGGTCTCTCTTACACCATCTCCTGCCTCACAATGGCCTCATCTGCCCATCTTCTGCCTCACAGTGGCCACTCAAGGCCCATCTTCTGCCTCATGGTGGCCTCTTCTGGTTTTGCTCTTGCCTCACAGTTGCCTCTTCCAGATCCAGCTTTAAGTCTTTGATGGTCAACAGCATCAAGGAGCCTAAAGCTTCCGTGGACTCTCATTTGTTCACTTTACAGCAGAATGCCTTAGCAAAAACTCTCTCTTAACCTTGAGAGTGGATTTCTGACAAATCAATAGTAAATTCTGCCTGTGTGGTTTCACAGTTATTTCTGTTTTATTTAGTGTCTCATGGTTTTTCTTGTCTACTGGGGGTGAGGAGGGGAATGGGCTTCTGCTTGGGCCCTTTGTCTTTGCCCTGGACATGGTAGCTTCTCACTTCATGTCTTCTTTTTCATATTTTTTTTAGTTTTCTTTTTTCTTTTTTTTTCTTAGACAGGGTCTTGCTCTGTCACCCAGGCTGGAGTGTAGTCGTGTGATTATGGCTCACTGCAGACTTGTCCTCTTGGCCTCAAGTGATCCTCCCAACTCAGCATCTTGAGTAGCCGAGACTACAGGCACATGCCACCATGCCTGGGTAATTTCTGATTTTTTCTGAGAGGTTGGTTCTCACTAGGTTGCCCAGGCTGGTCCCAAACTTTTAGACACAAGCAGTCCTTTTGCCTGAGCCTCCCAAAGTGCTGAGATTATAAGCATGAGCCACCATGCCTGGCCTGCCATTTGCTTGTCATGAACTATTAAGAATTTACTTTTTGATTAATATACTATGACTATATACATTTGTATAGAGAGAGAGATTTTAAATTTTTCTTGGATACCAATTTTTTTCTTTTTTTTTTTTTTTTTTTTTTTTGAGGCAAGGTACTGCTTTGTCACTTAGGATGGAGTGCAGTGGTGTGATCTCGGCTCACCACAACCTCTACTTTCTTGGCTTAAGTGATCCTCTCACATCGGCCTCCTGAGTAGCTGGGACCGCAGGTATGAGCCGCCATGCCCAGGTAATTTTTATATTTGTTGTAGAGAGGGGTCTTACCATGTTTCCCAGGCTGGTTTCAAACCCCTGGGCTCAAGCGATCCTTCCACCTCAGCCTCCCAGAGTGCTGGGATTACAGGTGGGAGCCACACCTGGCCTGCCATTTTCTTTTCAAGGATCATTAAGAATTCACTTTATGCCAGGCACGGTGGCTCATGCCTGTAATCCCAGCACTTTGGGAGGATGACGTGGGTCTATTACGAGGTCAGGAGTTCAAGACCAGCCTGGCCAAGATGGTGAAACCCCATCTCTACTAAAAATAGAAAAATTAGGCACCTGTAATCCCAGCTACTCAGGAGGCTGAGGCAGGAGAATCGCTTGAACCCAGGGGGGCAGAGATGGAATTGAGCTGAGATCGAGCCACTGGACTCCAGCCTGGGCGACAGAGTGAGACTCCATCTCAAAAAAAAAAAAAAAGAATTTACTTTTTGATTAGTATACTGTAATATATAGTATGTGTGTGTATATATATTCATATGTGAATATATGTGTATATTTTCATAGCATACACATACACACACACACACATCTATATCTTGTGAAAGAGATATTTGAGTACCTAGAAATTGATAAGCTTCTTCCAGGTTTTGAAACCACCCTTAGCACAAACGCAAAAGAATTACAAAGCATCATTATTAATGACCATAGACCAAGATGACCATGAGTCAATAGTACTTTGCACCTCAACCACCTTCCAGCAGAGCATCTCAAAGGGCTGGATATATCTGAACATCACACCCTTTCACTTAGATTAGGATGCTTTGTAATTATTACTTCTCTTAAGACCTCAGTGTGACCGTTGTCAGCATGAAATCAAACTATTTCTCAAATGATAGAGATATTGAATAACAGCTTTGGTCAGGAAATAGGTATTGCATTTGGTTCATCATGACAAGTTCCTGACCTAGTCAGATGGAATATTGCAGAAATGTGTGTGTGTTTGTGTGTGTGTGTGTGTGTGTGTGTGTGAACATTCTTGCACACAGATGTGGGGGTGGAAGTGGGGGTTGAATTTGATAAAACCAGCAGTGGGCGGGCTGCTGGGAGGGGGCACTTGTTTTGGCAGTGGCAGTGTACCTCTAGAATTAACAAATGCTTCTAAGCCTCAGTTTTCTCTCTTGGAAAATAAAGATTATAATTCTTGCCTTGATATCTGGATTAGGTGATCTGCTATCTGCAAAATATCTAGTATATAATAGGTGCTGAATTAATACTACTTTCTATAGCTCTTTCTTAATCACTGCTTAATTTTAAAAAGTTTAGAATGAATACTGCTTTTGTAAAAATTATTTGTAATTATTATATAAAATCTAAGTCCTATAGAAAAGTACAAAGCAGGTCGGGTGCTATAGCTCACACCTGTAATCCCAGCACTTTGGGAAGGCAGGGTAGAAGGATTGCTCAAGGCCAGGAGTATGAGACCAGCATGAACAACATAGCAAGATCCCATCTCTATAAAAAGTTAAAAACCAGTTACGGTAATTTGCACCTGTAGTCCCAGCGACTCGGGAGGCTGAGATAGGTGGATCACTAGAACCCAGGAGTTTGAGACTGCAGCCTGGGCAACAGAGTGAGACCCTGTCAGAAGGAGGGAGGGAGGGAGGGAGAGAGAGAGAGAGAGAGGAGAGGAGAGGAGAGGAGAGGAAAGAAACGTACAAAGAAGCAAGTAGCAAATCATGAAATTTTCAACCACCAAGAAATAACTCTTAACATTAGGTGATATGGCCAGGCATGATAGCTCATGCCTATAATCCTAGCACTTTGGGAGGCTGAGGCAGGCAGATCACTTGAATTCAGGAGTTCAAGACCAGCCTGGCCAACGTGGTGAAACCTCATCTCTACTAAAAATACAAAAATTAGCTGAACATGGTGATGCCTGTAATCTTAACTACTTGAGAGGCTGAGGCAAGAGAATCGCTTCAGCCTGGGAGGCAGAGGTTGCAGTTACCCAAGATCACACCATTCCACTCTAGCCTAGGCAACAAAGAGAGACTCTGTCTCAAAAAAAAAAAAAAGATATTAATTCATACCTCTTTTTGTGCAAATAGGTAGCTAGATAAGTAGATAGATTAATGGACTGAAAATAACTTTGACGAGTGCGGTGGCTCACACCTGTAATCCTCAGCACTTTGGGAGGCTGAGGCAGGTGAATCACAAGGTCCAGAGATTGAGACAATTTTGGCCAACATGGTGAAACCCTGTCTCTACTAAAAATACAAAAATACAAAAACTCCAGCCTGGTGACAGAGTGAGACTCCTTCTCAAAAAAAAAAAAAATAACTTTACGTATTTTATATTGTTTTAGTTTAAATATATATATAACTTTTATTTTGCTTGCTACAATAGAAGCTGAAGAAACTAAAGTAAGGTGGGAGAATTTCTGAACTTCAGATAAATGCCTATGTGAAAGTGATATCTTTTTATTCAACATTCATTAAAATTATTTTAAAAATAATAAAAGTATTATGATTCTTTCTAATCTGCAGTTTCTGTTTTCACCCACAGCTGCTGTATTTTTGGAATTGGTGCATGTTTGAGGGTTTCTGTTTAATGTGTTTATCCTTGGATGACTTTTTTTTTTTTTTTGACAGAGTCTTGCCCTGTTGCCCAGGCTGGAGTGCAGTGGTGTGATCTCAGCTCACTGCAACCTCCGTCTCCCAGGTTCAAGTGATTCTGTTGCCTCAGCCTCCTGAGTAGCTAAGATTACAGGCACACGCTATCACGCCTGGCTAATTTTTGTATTTTTAGTAGAGATAGGCTTTCACCATCTTAGCCAGTCTGGTCTCGAACTCCTGACCTCAGGTGATCCTCCTACCTCGGCCTCCCAAAGTTCTGGGATTACAGGCATGAGCCACCGCACCTGGCCTGGGAGAATATTCTTGATTCATTTTCCTTTTCTTCAGGTCTTCCCGTAAGTTCTGACTCTATTCTCGTCTGACTCTGGCTGGGGCTAAGGGAAGGTCTGAGGCTGGCTGGAGGTTTTTCTCACATGTACTTATGTTTTCCTGCCCAAAGGCCAGTGGAGTACTTTCTTTATCATTGAAGTTTGATAGCTTAGCCAGGGTTGGCTCGAGGCCAGTCATTCCGTATTAGTTTTTCCAGGTATACAGTGTGCCCTTTGACTACTGACTATGTACTTCTGTATCTCTGCATGCAATCTTTCTTTCTCTTTCTTTTCTTTCTTTTCTTTCTTCTTTCTTTCTTTCTTTCCTTCCTTCTTTCTTTCTCTCTCTCTCTCTCTTTCTTTCCTTTCTTTCTTTCTCTCTCTCTCTCCTTTCTCTCCCTCCCTCTCCTTCCTTCCTTCCTTCCTTTCCTCCCTCACTCTCCCCACCCTTCCTTCCTCCTTCCTCCATTCCTACATTTCTTCTTTCTTTCAAGACAGGGCCTTGCTCTATCACCCAGACTCTAGAATGCAGTGGTGTCATCATACCTCACTGCAGCCTCAAACTCCTGGATTCAAAGGATCTTCCTGCCTCAGCCTCCTGAATAGCTGGGATTACAGGCATGCACCGCCACACCTGGCTAATTTTTGTTACATTTGTAGAGATCGGGTCTTACTGTGTTGCCCAGGCTTGTCTCAAACTCCTGGCCTCAAGCTACCATCACACCTCAGCTTCCTAAAGCACTGGGATTATAGGCATGAGCCACCATGCCCAGCCCTGTTTTATTTTTTTAGGTTGTCTAACTCAGGGTCACTAATTGACAACCCAGTGTTAGACTACTGTCTCTAATTTCTGTAATTATTTTTTTCAGTTGTTTTATTGTAGTTCTTTTATCCTCTGATTCACTTTGATTATATCAAGCATTTCTGTGTGTTGAACTTTTTTTTTTTTTGAGACAGAGTCTCACTCTGTCACCCAGGCTGGAGTGCAGTGGTGTAATCTCAGCTCACTGCAACCTCTGCCTCCCAAGTTCAAGCAATTCTCCTGCCTCAGCCTCCTGAAGTAACTGGGATTACAGGTGCATACCACCATGCCTGGCAAATTTTTGTATTTTTAGTAGAGACAGGGTTTCACCATGTTTGCCAGGCTGGTCTCAAACTCCTGACTTCAGGTGATTCGCCTGCCTCAGCCTACCAAGGTGCTGGGATTACAGATTATAGGCATGAGCCACTGCGCGCGGCCGCCACATTTCCTTTATTCTTTTTTCCATTGATGGAAAGAAACATAGGTTGATTCCATCTCTTCACTGTTAAGAATAATTGTCTACAAATTTTTTTACACTTGTCATCAAGAGATAGAATCTGGTTTCAGGCCGGGTGCAGTGGCTTACGCCTGTAATCCCAGCACTTTGAGAGGCCGAGATGGGTGGATCATGAAGTCAGGAGATTGAGACCATCCTGGCCAACATGGTGAAACCCCATCTCTACTAAACATATAAAAATTAGCTGGCCGTGGTGGCTTGTGCCTGTAGTCCCAGCTACTCAGAAGGCTGAGGCAGCAGAATCACTTGAACCCGAGTGGTGGAGGTTGCAGTGAGCTGAGATCGGGCCACTGCACTCCAGCCTGGGTGACAGAGCAAGACTCTGTCTCAAAAAAAAAAAAAAAAAAAAATCTAGGCCGGGCGCAGTGGCTCACGCCTGTAATCCCAGCACTCTGTGAGGCCGAGGTGGGTGGATCACGAGGTCAGGAGATCGAGACCACGGTGAAACCCCGTCTCTACTAAAAATACAAAAAAAAATTAGCTGGGCGCGGTGATGGGCACCAGTAGTGCCAGCTACTCAGGAGGCTGAGGCAGGAGAATGGCGTGAACCCAGGAGGCGGAGCTTGCAGTGAGCCGAGATTGCGCCACTGCACTCCAGCCTGGGTGACAGCAGCGGGACTCCGTCTCAAAAAAAAAAAAAAAAAAAATCTAGTTTATCTTCCCTTGAATATGAACTTAGTCCCCTGCTTCTGTAAGTAGAATGCAATGGAAGTGTTGCTCATGGTCTGCCAAAGTTAGGTCATAAAAGATGTTTCCACTTGGCTCTCCTTCCTGGGATGGTTGCACTTAGAACCCATTCACCATTTTGTGAGAAAGTTCAGGCCATGTATGGAGGTGATGTGTGGGTGTTCCACCAGATAGCCCCAGCTGAGGCCCTAGCTAACAGCCCACATTAACCAGGAGATATTTGAGCAAGGAAACCTTTGAGACTATTCTAACTACATACTGTTTGAAGGCAACCACGTAAGACATCCTAAGCCAGAACTGCCTAGGTGAGTCTAGTCAGCCTTCAGTATTGTGGGAAGACTAATAAGCATCATTGTAACTTTATACCATTAAGCTTGGAGTGGTTTGTTACACAGCAATAGATAGCTGATACACAAAGTGATCTTCCCATACGAATATTATATTATGTCAATTCTCCATTTGACAGCATTTAATGATTTAGAATTGAGTGCAAAAGTCAAAACCCAATCCTGAATCCATCTGACAAGGGATTAATAACTAGAGTACATAAGGAGCTCAGGTGGAAAAAAAATAAATGGGAAAAAATATAATAATCTGATTTTTAAATGGGCAAAAGATCAGACTAGGTATTTCTCAAAAGAAGACATACAAATTGCAAACAGGTATATAAAAAGGTGCTCGACATCATCAATCATCAGAGAAACGCAAATCAAAACTGCAGTGAGCTATCATCCTACCCCAATTAAAATGGCTTATATCCAAAAGACAGGCAATACCAAATGCTATTGAGGATGTAGAGAAAAGGGAACCCTGGCACACTGTTGATGGGAACGTAAATTAGTACAACCACTATGGAGAATGGTTCAGAGGGTCCTCAAAAAACTAAAAATAGAGTTACTTTATGATCCAATAATCTTACTGCTGGATATATACCCAAAAGAAAGAAAATCAGTATATTGAAGAAATATCTGCATTTCTGTATTTATTGCAACACTATTCACAATAGCCAAGATCTGGAAGCAATTTAAGTGTCCATCAACAGGTGAATGGATAGAAAAAATGTGGTATATATACACAATGGAATATTATTCAGCCATGAGAAAGAATATAATCCTGTTATTTGCAACAACATGGGTAGAACTGGAGATCATTATGTTAACTCAAGCCAGACACAAATTTTGCATGTTCTCAGTCATTTGTGGGTGCTAAGAAATAAAATAATTGAACTTATGAAAATAGAGAATAGAATGATGGTTACCAGAGGCTGGGAAGGGTAGTGGGCTGGAGGGAGTGCACAGGAATGATTAATGGGTACAAAAATACAGTTAGAATGAATAAGATGTAGTATTTGGTAGTACAACAGCATGACTATAGTAAACAATAATTTATTGTATATTTAAAAATAGCTAAAAGAGGCCAGGTGTGGTGGCTTATGCCTGTAATCCCAGCACTTTGGGAGGCCAAGGGGGGGGGCTGATCACCTGAGGTCAGAAGTTCAAGACCAGCCTGACCAACACGGAGAAACCCCATCTCTACTAAAAATACAAAAATTAGCGGGGTGTGGTGGTGCACGCCTGTAGTCCCAGCTACTCGGGAGGCTGAGGCAGGGGATCGCTTGAACCGAGGGGGCAGAGGTTGCAGTTAGCCAAGATTGTGCTACTGCACTCCAGCCCTGGTGACAGAGCTGGACTTTGTCTCAAAAAAAAAAAAAAAAAAAAGGCATAATTGGAGATTGTTTGTAAAACAAAGAAAGGACAAATGCTTGAGGTGATGGGCATCCCATTCACCCTGATATGATTATTACACATTACATGCCTGTGTCAAAACATCTCATGTACCCCATAAATATATACACCTACTGTGTATCCACAAAAATTAAAAGTAAAGCATTTTTTAAGCCCCCAATCTTGGCCAGATGTGGTGTCCCACACCTGTAATTCCAGTGCTTTTTTAGGCCAGGATGGGAGGATCACTTGAGTCCAGGAGTTTGAGACCCACCTAGGCAACATAGCAAGACTGTCATCTCTAATAACAATAAAAAAACATAGCCAGGCATGGTGGGGCTCATGCCTATAGTCCCAGCTACTTGGGAGGCTGAGATGACAGGATCCCTTGAACCCAGGAGGTTGAGGCTGCAGTAAGCTATGATTGCCTCACTGCACTCCAGCTTGGGTGACAGAGTGAGACCGTGTCTCTTAAAAAACAAACCAATCCTAGCATAATCAGACCCTGTCTGCCACCCTCTATTCCTTTCCTCTTGCTGATTGTGCATCAGGCATCTAGGCTTCTTTTCTGCTTCTGTAAATGCCAAGTGGTTTCCCTCCTCAGGACCTTTGCACATGCTGTCCCCTGCCTGAAATGGACTTCCCATACCTCCTGCCATAGCTGGATTTTTCTCATGTTTCAGACCTCAGCTCACACATCATCTGCAGAGAAATCCTCCCTCATCCTGTGGAGGGGGAATCATCCTCCTTTTCATTGCCTCATCCTGCCTGGTTCTCTCAAAGCAGATATCACACTCAATAATCAGCTTGTTATTTATTGAACTGCTTGTCTGTATGTCCTCCTCCCAAACTCACGGCAAATCAGAACAGAGGCTCCCTATGGCAGGAGTCCCATCTTGTTCATTCTCAGAACCTAATATAGTACTTGGCACATAGTAGGCACACAACAAATGTCATTAAAATGAGTAAGTATCAAGGGGCCAGGCGCAGTGACTCATGCCTGTAATTCCAGCACTTTGGGAGGCCGAGGCAGGTGAATCACCTCAGGTCAGAAGTTCGAGACCAGCCTGGCCAACATGGTGAAACGTTGTCTCTGCTAAAAATACAAAAGTTAGCTGGGCATCGTGGTGCACACCTGTAATCCCAGCTACTTGGGAGGCTGAGGCAGGAGAACCGCTTGAATTTGGGAGGCAGAGGTTGCAGTGAGCCAAGATTGTGCCACTACACTCCAGCCTGGGTGACAGAGTAAGATTCCATCTCAAAAAAAAAAAAAAAAAAGAATGAATAAGTATCAAGGAAGGGAGATTTTGTGATCTGCCACCTTTACATAGAAAGCCTACTTAACATTGACATTTTCTATTTGATGGTATTTTTATAATAGGAAATTGAAACTGAGCTAATTAAAAAAGAATAAGGCTAATTAAAAAAGAATAAGGTGATTCATGCCTGTAATTCCAGCACTTTGGGAGGCTGAAGAGGGAGGATCACTTGAGGGTAGCAGTTTCAGACCAGCGTGGGCAACATACAGAGACCCCTGTGTCTGTAAAAATAATTTTTTTTTTTGAGACAGAATTTCGCTCTTGTTGCCCAGGCTGGAGTGCAGTGGCATGATCTCGGTTCACCAACCTCTGCCTCCCGGGTTCAAGCAATTCTCCTGCCTCAGCCTCCCAAATAGCTGGGACTACAGGCATGCACCACCACACCTAGCTAATTTTGTATTTTTAGTAGAGATAGGGTTTCTCCATGTTGGTCAGGCTGGTCTGGAACTCCCAACCTCGTGTGATCCACCTGTCTCGGCCTCCCAAAGTGCTGGGATTACAGGCGTGAGCCACCTCGCCCGGCCAAAAATAACTTTTAAAAAATAAACCAGGTGTGCCAGGCGCAGTGGCTCATGTCTGTATTCCCAGCACTTTGGGAGGCTGAGGGGGGCGGATCACCTGAGGTCAGGAGTTCGAGACCAGCCTGGCCAGCATGGTGAAACCTCATCTGTACTAAAAATACAAAAATTAGGTGGGCGTGGTGGCAGACACCTGTAATCCCAGCTACGCAGGAGGCTGAGGTACAAGAATTGCTTGAACCCGGGAGGCAGAGGTTGCAGTGAGCAGAGATCATGCCACTGCACTCCAGCCTGGGAGACAGAGCAAGACTCCATCTCAAAGAAAAAACAAAACAAAAACACTAAAAAGAACATTTCAGCTGCTTGTCAAGAGACTGGACATGGAGGGGCAAGAGTTGGAGCAGGACATCTGGTGAGAAGCTGCCACATCAACATCTTTTGATCACTCCAGGCCATGTTTTGAGTGGGGCCTCTGCTAGAATGTGGTCCAGCCTCAGATGCCTTAATTCTGACACTCAGTGCCGGTAGAGGCCCTGTGAGGTCACACTGTGGAGGCTTCTCGGGAAAGTGTTGGCTCTAAAATCAACATCTTGGTTCATTCCTTTGATGCTGGAGACAATGACCTGTGTCTCCTCATATGTCTGCTCAAGACTGTTACAAACAGGGTGGAGTGTCTCTTAGTCTAGGAGCTTGGGCTGCTCTGGAGTTTGCACAAATACAAATAATCATCACAGGCTCTCATGCCGTGTGTCTTGGTTATGACCCAAAACAGCCCTTCAGCAGTGGACATCTACATAGTGGAAGTTCCCAAACACCTCTTTTTAAAAAAAAAATATAGAGACAGGGTCTCACTATGTTGCCCAGGCTGGTCTCAAATTCCTGGCCTCAAGAGATCCTCCTGCCTCAGCCTCCCAAAGTGCTGGGATTACAGGTGTGAGCCACTGAGTCTGGCCCTTTTTTGTTGTTGTTGTTTTTAGACAGGGTCTTGCTCTGTCATGCAGGCTGGAGTGCAGTGGCATGATTACAGCTCACTGCAGGTTCAAATTCCTGGGCTCAAGTGATCCTCCTGCCTCAGCCTCCTGAGAAGCTGGGACCACAGGCATACAGCCACACCCAGCTAAGTAAAAAAAAAAAAAATCTGGAGCCAAGGTCTCACTATATTGACCAGGCTGGTCTTGAACTCCTGATCTAAAGCCATCCTCCTGCCTCTGCCTCCCACCTTGAACACCTCTTTTCCCCAGTTTGAAAATGAAATCCACACTTTAAGAAGGAGGAACAAATGGGGAAGACAGGAAGCCAAGAAGCCAACCAGGCTTGCCTGGATAAACACTAAATCCCTTACATTGGTTTTACTTCAATGATACAGCTAATAAAAGGTTGTTGACTTTTTTAAGTTCCTATTTGGCAAGTGAACAGTTTCTTCCTCAGTAAATTTGAACATTAATAATCTATTCTTTGATTGAATGAAGCAAATATTTTACACATGGGAAACCATTGTTAAATGATTGATTATATTATAGAAAGGGATGAATGGGACGGGGGCAAGGCAGGGGTGGATGTCAGTGCCTGTGTCCCTGTGCTCCCCACCCACCTCCTCTGTCCCTGCTCCCCAATGGTTTTTGTCAAGGGGCACAGTGTGCTGAAGGAGGGGTTACCAGGTGGCATATCCAGAAGACATCATTCTCGGCTACATGGAATCCACTTACTTTGATCTAATTTCTTTACTCATAAAATTCATTAAACATTCACATCAGCAGCTTCTGAATATCTAAGCCAATTGTTAAACGTAGTGATGTTACTGGATTCTTAAAACAAGCTGGAGGCCAGCCGGGCACAGTGGCTCACACCTGCAATCCTAACACTTTGGGCGGCTGAGGGTGGATCACCTGAGGTCAGCAATCAGAGACCAGCCTGGCCAACATGGTGAAACCCCATCTTTACTAAAAAAAATACAAAAAAATTAGCCGGGCATGGTGGCAGGCCTGTAATCCCAGATACTCTGGAGGCTGAGGCAGGAAAATCGCTGGAACCCTGGGGTCAGAGGTTGCAGTTAGCCGAGATCGCACCACTGTACTACAGCCTAGGTGATAGAGCAAGACTCCGTCTCAGAAAAAAGCAAAACAAGTTAGAGAAGGGTTTTTTTTTTTTAGCTTCATTTTGAAATTGTGAATTCAGGCAGTGAGAGTGAGTGAGTTGTCCAAATTCCGACTGCAAGCTGGAGAGCATGCAATTCCTGGCCTTTTGTAGCCAGAGTGTGTGGGCCCGCTGTGTGGTGGTGTGCACTCCCCCCTCCGTCTGCCGGCACTACCATGTACCACGTCTGGCCTTGTCACCTGGAGACTTGGGAG
Source organism: Nomascus leucogenys (assembly GCF_006542625.1). NCBI lineage: Eukaryota > Metazoa > Chordata > Mammalia > Primates > Hylobatidae > Nomascus > Nomascus leucogenys. Next base: position 321,083 of record NW_022095790.1, on the reverse strand, counting down.
TCTTCTTTAGTTTTCCCTGACTTTTGTCACCAGATCTGCTTACTTACAGTCCTGTTGGTTGTGCCCCTCCCAGCCTTTCCCGTCTTCCTCCTTTTTATCTTGGTCATTATTTCAACCCAGCTAGAATCATATCTGGCCCAGATTATTGCATTAGTTCCTAGTTGGAGTCCTTTAAACTCTCTTTTTTAAACAAAGATGGCTGAACAGGTGGCTCATGCCTATAATCCAAGCACTTTGGGAAGCTGAGGCAGGAGGATCACTTGAGGCCAAGAGTTCAAGACAAGCCTGGGCATCAGAGTGAGACCCCCATCTCTACAAAAAAAATTTAAAATTAGCTGGGTGAAGGAAATAATGTATACAGTGGTCCATTTCCAAGACAAAGTGCCTTAGATGAGGTCAGCAAACTACAGAAGAAACAGGGTATACACGGCTCGGCGCAGTGACTCACGCCTGTAATCCCAGCACTTTGGGAGGCCGAGGCGGGTGGATCATGAGGTCAGGAGATCGAGACCATCGTGGCTAACACGGTGAAGCCCCATATCTACTAAAAATACAAAAAAAAAAAAAAAAATAGCTGGGCGTGGTGGCGGGCACATGTAGTCCAAGCTACTCAGGAGGCTGAGGCAGGAGAATGGCCTGAACCCGGGAGGCGGACGTTGCAGTGAGCCAAGATTGCGCCACTGTGCTCCCACCTGGCCGACAGAGCAAGACTCCATCTTAAAAAAACAAACAAACAAAAAAACACCTAAAGCCCCTACCCAACAACCAATAGGTGATATCCAGGAAGATTGTGACCCCATAATACTCAGCCTATGTATGAGGAAACGGGAGGGACCTGCACACAAGAGGACAAATTGCTTGTTGAAACTGTTCTGAGTGTGCCTGCCTATCAGACACCCGATCCTGCAAGACCATTGTTAAAAGTCTTACTTTCACTGTTCTCTGGGTATCTGAATCCATTCTTTGTGTTTGGACAGGTGAGTTTGTTTCTCACACTGGGCGTGGTGGTGCAACCTCCACCTCCCGGGTTCAGGTGATTCTCCCTTCCTCAGCCTCCCGAGTAGCTGGGATTGCAGGCACCTGCCACCATGCCCAGCTAATTTTTGTATTTTTAGTAAAGACAGGGTTTCACGGTGTTGGCCATGCTGGTCTCGAGCTCCTGATCTCAGGTGATCTGCCTGCCTCTGGCTCCCAAAGTGCTGGGATTACAGGTGTGAGCCACCGGCCCTGGTCCAGTTGTGAAGTCTTATACAGAGTATTAATCAGTCAATGTTATTCCCTGGTTTTGAATGTATTTGTTTTACTTCAAGAGTAAGTTGGTGGGCGCAGTTGGTCACACCTGTAATCCCAGCATTTTGGGAGGCTGAGGCAGGTGGATCACTTGAGGTCAGGAGTTTGAGACCAGCCTGGCCAACGTGGTAAAACCCTGTCTCTACTAAAAATACAAAAATTAACCAGGCATGGTGGTGGGTGCCTGTAATCCCACCTACTCAGGAGAGTTTGAGACAGGAGAATCACTTGAACCCAGGAGGCGGAAGTTGCAGTGAGCTGAGATCATGCCACTGCGCTCCAGCCTGGGGGATAGAGTGACACTCTGTCTCCAGAAAAAAAAAAAAGGAGGGAAGTTGTATCTAGAGGAATTAAATGAAATTCGATGCTAAGAGATAAAGGGAGAAAATTGAGAGTGTAAAAAAACAATATTTAAAGAGTTTAGCTAGTGTTTTTATCAGAAATAGTGTTTCTTGGACTCTTCTCCATTACAAAAGTGGCCAGGTATAGTGACTCATTCCTGTAATCCTAACACTTTGGGAAGCCAAGGCAGGAGAAACGCTTGAGGCCAGGAGTTCAAGACCCAGCCTGGGCAACAGAGCAAAACTCCATTGCTCCAAAAAGGATTTTTTTCAGATTAGCCAAGTGCAGTGGCACACACCTGTAGTCCCAACTACTTGGGAGGCTGAGGTGTGAGGATCACTTGAGCCCAGGAGGCAGAGGTTACAGTGAGCCAAGATCTCACCACTGCACTCCAGCCTAGGTGATAGAGCAAGGCCCTGGCTCTAAAGGAAATTTTAAAGATTGCCCTTGGAATTAAGATTAATATGTATTCCCTGTGGTTTCCAGGGTATCAAGGAAAAAAAAAGGAGGCAGAAAGACAGAGAAGAAGAAAAGGAAAATTTGAGCAAGAATGGAAGAAGGGCTGGGCGCGGTGGCTCATGCCTATAATTTCAGCACTTTGGGAGGCCTAGACGGGTGGATCACCTGAGGTCAGGAGTTCGAGACCAGCCTGACCAACATGGCGAAACCCCATCTATACTAAAAATACAAAAATTAGCAGGGCATGGTGGCGGGCACCTGCAAGCCTAGCTACTCGGGAGGCTGAGGCAGGAGAATCGCTTGAACACAGGAAGTGGAGGTTGCAGTGAGCTGAGATCATGCCATTGCACTCCAGCCTGGGGGACACAGCAAGACTCTGTCTCAAAAAAAAAAAAAAAGTTTTCTGAGCTCAGGTGCAGTGTTTCATGCCTATAACTCCAGCACTGGGGAGGCTGAGGCAGGCAGATCATTTGAAGTCAGGAGTTTGACACCAGCCTGGCCAACATGGTGAAATCCCATCTCTACCAAAAAATACAAAAATTAGTTGGGCATGGCAGTGGGTGCCTATAATCCCAGCTACTTGGGAGGCTGAGGAAGGGAGAATCACTTGAATCCAGGAGGTGGAGGTTGCAGTGAGTCGAGAACGCGCCATTGCTCTTCAGCCTGGGCAACGAGTAAAACTCTGTCTCAAAAAAAAAATTAAAATAAAAATAAGTCAGTAAAATAAATAAAAATACAAAAATTAGCTGGGCGTGGTGGTGGGCGCCTGTAATCCCAGCTACTTGGAAAGCTGAGGCAGGAGAATCACTTGAACTCAGGAAATGGGAGGTTGCAGTGAGCCAGGATTGCTCCATTGCACTCCAGCCTGGGCAACAAGAGTGAAACTCCAGCTCAAAATATATATATACATATACATATATATATATATATATATATATATATATACACATATATATATATATATATATATATATATATATATATGGTGAGAGAGAGAAAGTTTACCTCTACTTGATGAGTCAAGTCTCTTCAGTGTGTGAAAAATAAATGCTTTTTTTTTTCAGCCACCCCAGACTTCTGGGAAAGGAGCCTGGAGCTGTGCCCAAGCATCCCAGCCTTTGCCCTCAATTGCAAACAGAGTGGAGTGTCTCTTAGCTCAGAAGTTTGTGCTGCTCGAGAGTTTGCACAAAGTTGAGAAATACTCCTTGCTGAAAGGGGTGTAAAAGGCAAAGGACAAACCAGTTGTCCTCTGAAGTGAAGACATTTCTATTCTATGTTGGGCTATGATCTTGGAGGATGCAGGCAAGGAATGAGTTTCGCTGGTTTTTCAGTGAGAGACCCCTTGTATTAAGAGAGGCTCTTCTCTCTCTACCTGGTGAGTTATTTCATCTCTTTGGTACCCATTTCCTCATGTTTAAACTTAGGAGTGAAACCACACGTCCCCTAAGATCCTTTTCTCTTAGCTGTTCTATGAGTTAATTAATGAGATTTGTTTTCCCATTAGCATACATCCAAAAAGGTAATCAGGGTAGGTTTTCCATGTTTCCTGGAATCTTGTAATTGCCCCAAATGAAGTGGGAGTATTTGGAGGAGAAGACCTTCCTTGCTTCCTTTATTTCATTTTTAGAGACGAAATCTCTCTGTCACCCAGGCTGGAGAGCAGTGGTGCAATCCTGTCTCACTGCAACCTCCAATTCTTGGCCTCAAGTGATCCTCCCATCCCAGCCTCTGGAGTAGCTGGGACAACAGGCTCACACCACCATGCCCAGCTAATTTTTAAAATTATTTTGTAGAGACAGGGTCTCACTGTGTTGCCCAGGCTGGTCTCAAACTCCTGGCCTCAAGTGATCCTTCTGCTGCAGCCTCCCAAAGTGCTGGGATTACAGGCATGAGACATTGTGCCTGGCCATTCATTGCTTTTTAATAACCTTAATTCTTTTGAATATCTTTAGAACTACAGTGGTTTTGTCTTTTGAGGCTAGAGTTGATTTCCATAAATAGTCATTTTGAGCCAGGTCTTTTGAATAAAGTGAGTAGCCAGAGATGATGCCACAACTTTGGCGAAAACAGTTTCCCAAGGATCACGCCATGAACTCTAAAATGCTGTGTGCCAGTCACTGGGCCACAGTTCACTCTTCTTGCCAAATTCAGAATTGCAAATGAAAACTTTATTTTATTTATTTATTTAATTTTTTTAGAGAGAGTCTCGCTCTGTCACACAGGCTGGAGTGCAGTGGTGTGATCTCAGCTCACTGCAACCTCCACCTCCCGGGTTCAAGAGATTCTCCTGCCTCAGCCTCCCATGTAGCTGGGATTACAGGCATGTGCCACCATGCCCAGCTAATTTTTGTACTTTATTTATTTTTTGAGATGGAGTCTTGCCCTGTCACCCCGGCTGGAGTGCAGTGGTGCAATCTCAGCTCACTGCAACCTCCACCTCCCGGGTTCAAGCGATTCTCCCTGCCTCCGACTCCGGAGTAGCTGTGATTACAAGTGCCCACCACCACACCCGGCTAATTTTTGTATTTTTAGTAAAGACGAGGTTTCACCATGTTGGCCAGGCTGGTCTCGAACTCCTGATCTCAAGTGATCCACCTGCCTTGGCCTCCCAAAGTGCTAGGATTACAGGCATGAGCCACTGCACCCGGCCTAATTTTTGGACTTTTAGTAGATGTGGAGTTTCACCATGTTGGTCAGGCTGGTCTCCAACTCCTGACCTCAAATGATCTGCCCGCCTTGGCCTCCCAAAGTGCTGGGATTACAGGCGTGAGCCACTGTGCCTGGCCAATTTTTTCTGATATCAAAGGAATCACCAGGGTCTTCCCTTTCTTTTGATTCGTTTATTTTCTTGGTTCTGAAATATTTTTTTAAATATGGAATGCTTCATGAATTTGTTTGTTATCCTTTCACAGGGACCATGCTCATCTTCTCCATGTCGTGCCCATTTTAGTATATGTGCTGCCGAAGTGAGCACTGGTTCTGGATTGATTGATTGATTGATTTGTTTGTTTATTTGTTTTTGAGACAGGGTTTCACTGTGTCTTCCAGGCTGGAATACTGTGGTATCATCATGGCTCACTGCAACCACCGCTCCCCAGGGCTCAAGCAATCCTCCTGCATGGGCCTCCCAAAGTGTTGAGATAACAGGCGTGAGCCACTGTGCCCAGCCTGGAATGTTTAACTGCTGACTTTGATGCCTGGTTTTGGTTGTACTAGACACTCCCACTACTTTTTTCTTTAAAAATTACTGGTTTCTTTAGCTCCTTAAAAAGATCTTTGGTGTTTTATATATCAAAATATGTGAGGCCAGGTGTGGTGGCTCAGGCCTGTAATCCCAGCATTTGAGGAAGCCAAGGTGGGAGGATCTCTCAAGCCCAAGAGTTCAAATCCAGTCTGGGCAACATAATGAGACCCTGTCTCTATAAGAACTAAAAAATTAGCTGGGCACGATGGTGCATGCATGTAGTCCCAGCTCTTGGAAGGCTGAGGCAGGAAGATCGCTTGAGCCTGGGAGGTGGAGGTTGCAGTGAGCTGAGATCATGTCACTGCACTCCAGCCTGCACGACAGAGCAAGACTCTGTCTCAAAAAAAAAAAAAAAAAAAGAAAAGAAAAGGAAAAGAAAATTATGAATACTCTCTCTTGAATATATGGGCATCTCCTGAACAGGGAGGTGGTTGAGGGGAGGTCCTGGCAGGTGGGACAGGGAATCCTGGCAGAGCAGCAGCTGGGACTTCAGAGTATTCAGTGTCTGGACCACAATGGTGCCCTTTGTCACAAGTATCCATCTACATTCACTGACTTGTATGGGGAAACCTGGGGAAAAACCAATGATATGGTTTGGCTGTGTCCCCACCCAAATCTCATCTTTAATTTTAGCTCCCATAATCCCCACATGTTGTGGCAGGGACCCAGTAGGAGGTAATTGAATCATGGGAGTGTGTTTTTCCCATGCTGTTCTCATTGATAGTGAATAAGTCTCAGGAGATCTGTTAGTTTTATAAAAGGGCACTTCCCTTGCACATGCTTTCTTGCCTGCCACCATGGAAGATGTGCCTTTGGTCTTCCTTTGTCTTTGGTCACAATTGTGATGCCTCCCCAGCCATGCTGAACAGAGAGTCCATTAAACCTGTTTCCTTTATAAATTACCCAGTCTCAGGTATGTCTTTGTTAGCAGCGTGAGAATAGATGAATACAATCAACTTCAATAGCTTAAGTGGGTCTAGCCACCACTCCAGAAGAGATACAGGATTATAAACCATGGTGGCATCCACACAGTGCTAACTCAGCATATGTGCAGAGTATATGAGCTGTGGGGCTATGGTGGGCTCCACCTAGATTTCTTTCTTTCTTTTTTTTTTTTTTTTTTTGAGATAGAGTCTTGCTCTGTTGCCCAGGCTGGAGTGCAGTGGTGTGATCTCAGCTCACACTGCAAGCTCCACCTCCCGGGTCCACGCCATTCTCCTGCCTTAGCCTCCCGAGTAGCTGGGACTACAGGTGCCCGCCACCACACCAGTCTAATTTTTTGTATTTTTAGTAGAGACGGGGTTTCACCATGTTAGCCAGGATGGTCTTGATCTCCTGACCTCGTGATCCACCCGCCTCAGCCTCCCAAAGTGCTGGGATTACAGGCATGAGCCACCACGCCCAGCCCTCCACCTAGATTTCAAAACATGTATTGAACAGCTGGGAGCCCCAGGCAGAAGTTTTTCACAGAGGTGGAGCTCATGCGTGTAATCCCAGCACTTTGGGAGGCTGAGGAGGGCGGATCACAAGGTCAGGAGATTGAGACCATCCTGGCTAACATGGTGAAACCCCATCTCTACTAAAAAAAATACAAAAAATTAGCCAGGCATGGTGGCAGGCACCTGTAGTCCCAGCTACTTGGGAGGCTGAGGCAGGAGAATGGCGTGAACCCAGGAGGCGGAGCTTGCAGTGAGCCGAGATATGGCCACTGCACTCAAGCCTGGGCAACAGAGCGAGACTCCATCTCAAAAAAAAAAAAAAAAAACTTAGCTGGGTGTGATGGCGGGCACCTGTAATCCCAGCTACTCAGAAGGCCAAGGCAGGAGAATCACTTGAAATCAGGAGGTGGAGATTGCAGTGAGCCGAAATTGCGCCATTGCACTCCAGCCTGGGCAATGAGCAAAACTCCGTCTCAAAAAAAAAAAAAAAAAAAAAAAAGTGGCCGGGCATGGTGGCTCATGCCTGTAATCCCAGCACTTTGGAAGGCCGAGGCGGGTGGATCACGAGGTCAGGAGATTGAAACCATCCTGGCTAACATGGTGAAACCCCGTCTCTACTAAAAATACAAAAAATTAGCTGGGTGTGGTGGAGGGAGCCTGTGGTCCCAGCTACTCGGCAGGCTGTGGCAAGAGAATGGCATGAACCCGGGAGGCAGAGCTTGCAGTGAGCCGAGATCGTGCCACTGCACTCCAGCCTGAGCAACAGAGTGAGACTCCATCTCAAAAACAAAAACAAAAACAAAAAAAGGAAAGAAAAAGAAAGAAAATGTCTGCCTTATATCTGTTCACAGCTGTCGCCTCAGAATGAATTGTGCCCTGGGTCTCACCCATATCTGATTTAGATGAGACTCTGAACTTTAAACTTTTGAGTTGGTTCCGAAACAAATTAAGACTTTTAGAGCTATTGGGATGGAATGAATGTATTTTGCAAGTGAGAAGGACATGAATTTGGGTGGTCGGGGCAGAATGCTATGGTTTGAATGTGTCCTCCAAAGTTCATGTGTTGGAAACTTAATCCCCAATGCAACAATGTTGAGCGGTGCAACCTTTAAGAGGTAATTAGGTCACGAAGACTTTGCCTTCAGGAATGGATTAATGTTGTTATTGTGGGAGTGGGGTTCATTATGATGCGAGCGAGTTCCTTATGAAGGATGAGTTCCGCCCCCTTCCTGCTCTCTCTCACCATGTGATACTTTCTGCCATTGTCTGATATAGCAAGAAGGCCCTCACCAGATGTAGCCCCTCTACTCGGACTTCCCAACCTCCAGAACCCTGAGTCAAATAAATTTCTGTTCATTATAAATTACCTGTTATAGCAGCACAGAATGAAGACAAGTGCCTCTGAATTATTCACCCTGGAGAGAAGAAACTGGTTTAAAAAATGCAGATTTTTTAGTGTCTCCCAGAGCTCTGAATCTAAATCTCTGGATAGCTAAACCTCTGGATATGTAATTTTTAACAATTTTCCTGGTGATTCTTAAGCACATTCAAATTTGAGAACTGCTGCTCTATGCCCAATATCATTTTAACCTGGAAAATATGCACTCACCAACTGTTCAATGTTATTACCTGAGTTTGCCTGATCATAAAGGTCACTAGAGGGCTTGATAAAAAACCAAACACCAAATGTTCTCACTCATAGGTGGGCATTGAACAATGAGAACACATGGACACAGGAAGGGGAACATCACACACCGGGGCCTGTTGTGGGGTCAGGGGAGCGGGGAGGGATAGCATTAGGAGATATACCTAATGTTAATTGACAAGTTAATGGGTGCAGCACACCAACATGGCACATGTATACATATGTAACAAACCTGCACATTGTGCACATGCACCCTAGAACTTAAAACATAATAAAAAAATAGAACTAAGAAGTTACATAGTATAATATACTGTGAAAGTAAATGTATTTAATAAGAGAAGAAATGGAAAATATCAAATAAAGCAACATAATAATTTCAAAATAAATAAATATATATATATATATGTATATTCTTAGGTCACTCTGCTGGTGGCAATCATGAATGAAACAAAGCCCAAGAATTTACATTTATTTATTTATTTGCTCTTTTTGAAATGGAGTCTCTGTCACCCAGGCTAGGGTGCAGTGGTGCGATCTCGGCTCACTGCAACCTCCACCTCCTGGGTTCAAGTGATTCTCTGGCCTTAGCCTCCTGAGTAGCTGGGATTACAGATGCCCGCCAACATGTCCAGCTAATTTTTGTATTTTTAGTAGAGACAGGGTTTCACAATGTTGACCAGGCTGGTCTCAAACTCCTAACCTCAGGTGATCCACCCGCCTTGGCCTCCCAAATTTCTGGGATTCGAGGTGTGAGCCACCATGCCCAGCCAATAATCTACATTTAAATGCAGTTGTTAAATGTTCTTCTAAGTAACTGTGTACACATTTATCTATTTTGTGGAATTACTGGAATATAGATCAGTTAATTTTTGGATAGCTTTAGCCCAATATGATAATTTTAGTTTTGAATACAGTTTATTTTAAGCCATTGCTTCCAGAAGAATTTAATCTGATCCAATGTTGCATTTTACTTTCACCCATAGAGACAAGAATGAAGATAATAGCTTCTTGAACATTAACTATGTGCCAGTCACCATGTAACTGATTCTCCTCAAACCGTCTGAGGCATGGACCACTGTACTACTGCCATCCCCATTTTACAAAGAAGATACTGAGGCAAAGGGGAGTTAAGTACTTTGCTAGGCACAGGCAGTTATTAACACGGTAGAACTGGGATTCCAAACCATTCTTGTAAGCAATGCAACACTGCGTCTCTGGACTTAATCCAGACCAATTTCTCTGATGCTCAAAAGTTGCCTGCATTAAATGCGCTTTTGTGAAATTCCTTCCTTCCTTCCTTCCTTCCTTCCTTTTTTTTTTTGAGATGGAGTCTCTCTGTCACCCAGGCACCCAGGCTGGAGCGCAATGGCACAAACTCCACTTACTGTAACCTCCATCTCCTGGTTCAAGCGATTCTCCTGCCTCAGCGTCCCGAGTAGCTGCAATTATGGGTGCCCACCACTACACCCGGCTAATTTTTGTATTTTTAGTAGAGACAGGGTTTCATCATGTTGGCCAAGCTGGTCTCAAACTCATGACCTCAGGCGATCTGCCTGCTTTGGCCTCCCAAAGCGCTGGGATTACCTGCGTGAGCCACCATGCCTGGCCAAAATATATTTCTTATATAAAAGAGAAAGTTTTCCTTGTGCTGTGTTCTACTCATGGTTAAAAGGTTCCTAAAATGGGCCTTGTTCTTTTCTCTTCTTCTTCTTCTTCTTCTTCTTCTCTAGAGCAGCTAGAAAGAAAGACACTTGTTCTTAACCCAAAGAGGCCTCTTCTAAAAATGTTTTCTATATTGGTGAGACTAATTAAACTAGAAAAGATCACCAACTAAATGATGAAACAAGGTAAAGCCTTTTGCTGATTATTTTTAAATAATTTATTCCTGGCCGGGCACGGTGGCTCACGCCTGTAATCCCAGCACTTTGGGAGGCTGAGGTGGGAGGATCACGAGGTCAAGAGATCGAGACCATCCTGGCCAACATGGTGAAATCCTGTCTCTACTAAAAGTACAAAAATTAGCTGGGTGTGGTGGCACATGCCTGTAATCCCAGCTACTCGGGGGGCTAAGAAGGGAGAATCACTTGAACCTGGGAGGTAGAGGTTGCAGTGAGCTGAGATGGTGCCACTGCACTCTAGCCTGGCAATAGAGTGAGACTCCATCTCAAAAAATAAAAATTATTCCTGGGCTCCCTATGACTTGTTGAGGAATTGCAAGATACTGGGAAGTCTCTAATTAGGGAGTTTTAGAATAAACAGAAGTATAAACATTCATAGGAGTTAGATTTGAAGACAACGGCTTTTAACACACAGACCCACCAGGACGTGAGCATCTTGGTGGGGGTTATTTATTATGTGTTTTACTTTGAACAGAGAACATGCACATTCATTATCTCAAAAGTGTTCTTGTCCTCACATAGTGAAGCAAATGTGTGCAAGATAAGGATGAATGTGGTATGCAGGGAGATCCAGGCATGGCTGGCGTTTGGCTTTGCTGATGGCTACAATGTGGACTGTGGACAGTGGGCAAATTAACTCACCACTTTTTGAATGGCCTTTAGAGAGGAAATTCTAAAAAGATTCCAGGACTTGCAGCAGCCACACAGGAGATTGAGTATTCAAGGGAATAGAATGCTGGAGAACACAGAGACAGTTAGGTTAACTAAAGAAGATGAAAAATTAGGCTGGGCACAATGCTTCATACCTGTAATCCCAACACTGTGGGAGGCTGAGGCAGGAGTATCACTTGAGCCCAAAAGGTTGAGGCTGGCTTGAGTGACATAGTGAGAGCCCCATCTCTACAAAAAATAAAAAGAAATTAATTGGGTACGGTGGCATGCACATGTGGTCACAGCTACTCAGGACGCTGAGGTGGGAGAATCGCTTGAGCCTGGGGAGGTGAGACCCTGTCCAGGAGGAAGAGGAGGATGAAGAGGAAGAAGGAGGAGGAGGAAGAAGAAATAGAAGAAGAAGAAGAAGAGCTGGGTGCGGTGGCTCATGCCTGTAATCCCAGCACTTTCGGAGGCTGAGGCAGGCGGATCATGAAGTCAAGAGATCTAGACCATCCTGGCCAACATAATGAAACCCCATCTCTACTAAAAATACAAAAATTAGCTGGGCGTGCTGGCATGTGCCTGTAGTCCCAGCTACTCGGGAGGTTGAGGCAGGAGAATCACTTGAACCCAGGAAGCAAAGGTTGCAGTGAGCGGAGATCATGCCACTGCGCTCCAGCCTGGTGACAGAGGGAGACTCCATCACTAAAAAAAGAAAGAAGAAGGAGAAGGAGAAGGAGTAGGAGAAGAAGAAGAAATGGTCTCTGAGCAGCCATGAAGAGTAGGAAGATAACCCAACCTACCTCTCGCTGGGTCTATGGGGAAAATATTGATTAAGGCAGGGCAGGTCTTCAGAGAGAGACTAGGTTTGGTGAGTAAGAGATTCGAAAACTAGAAGGGAATGAGGATATTTAAGTTACTCTTATTGCATAATATATAACCCCAAAACTTTAGATGCTTAAAATCTTTTTTTTTTCATGGTTCTGGGAGTTGACTGGGTTCAGGTAGGTGATTTTCACTCGCGGTGTCTCATGCTGTTGCAGTGGCTGGGGCTGGAGTCTTCACAAAGCCTTCTTCAGTCCCATGTCTGGCAACTGATGTTGGCTGTCACCTGAAACCTGTGCTGGGACTGTTGATTGGAACATCAAAATGTGGCCTCTCCCTGTGATCTGGGCTTCCTCACAGCATAGTGGCTGGGTTCAAAGAGCAAGCATCCCAAGAAGACCATGGAGAAAAGGTGTCTCCTTTTATGACCTACCTTGAATCACTTCTGCCAATCACAGACTTTCTTGAATTCAAGGGGGAGGAGGACAGACCTGACCTCACCATGGGAGCAATGTTAAAGTTATGTTGAAGAATAGCACATGCTATTATTATTATTATTATTATTATTATGTCTTGCTCTGTCACCCAGGCTGGAGTCCAGTTGTGCAATCTCGACTCACTGCAACTTCCACCTCCCAGATTCAAGTGATTCTCCTGCCTCAGCCTCCCGCGTAGCTGGTATTACAGGCACATGCCACCACGCCTAGCTAATTTTTGTACTTTTAGTAGAGATGGGGTTTCACCATGTTGGCCAGGCTGGTCTCAAACTCCTGACCTCAGGTGATTCACCCACCTAGGCCTCCCAAAGTGCTGGGATTACAGGTGTAAGCCACCACACCTAGCACATGCTATTAGTAAAAAGTCAGAAAACAGGTGAGATGGTTCGCACCTGTAACCTCGCACTTTGGGAGGCTGAGGTGGGCAGATCACTTGAGGTCAGGAGTTCAAGGCCAGCCTAGGCAACATAATGAGACCCCCATCTCTGTAAAAATAAAAAATTGAAAGTCAGAAAACAAAAGATGTTGGCAAGGATTCAGAGAAAAATGAACGCTTATACACCATTGGTGGGAATGTAAATTAGTACAACCATTACAGAAAACAGTAGGGAGATTTCTCAAAAAACTAAAAATAGAACTGCAATCCAATCAGCAATCTCACTACTAGGTATCTACCCAAAGGGAAAGAAATCAATGTATCAAAAAGTACCTGTACTCATATGTTTATCACAGCACTATTCATAGTAGCAAAGATGGAATCAACCTAAGTGTCCATCAACGGATGATTGGATAAAGAAAATATGGTACATGTACACCACAGAACATGACATAGCCACATAGAGAATGAAATCATGTCTTTTGCAGCACTGTGGATAGAACTGGAGGCCATCCACCTCAGTGAAATAATTCAGAAACAAAGTCAAATACTGAATGTTCTCACGCATGGGAGTTAAACAATAGGTATACATGGGGAGCAATAGATATTGGAGACTCCAAAAGATGGGAGGATGGGAGGAGGGTGAGGGGTGAAAATTTCCTATTGAGTACAATGTTCACTATTTGAATCATGGGTACACACAAAGCCCAGACCTCAACATTCCACAATATATGCATATAGCACTCCACAGTATTTGCCCCTGGTCCAGTTGTGAAGTCTCATACAGAGTATCAGTCAATGTTCTCCCTTGATTTTGAATGTATTTCTTTTACTTCAAGAGTAAGTTGTCAGGCGTGGTGGCTCACACCTGTAATCCCAGCACTTTGGGAGGCCGAGGTGGGCAGATCACTTGAGATCAGGAGATCAAGACCAGCCTGGCCAACATGATGAAAACCTGTCTCTACTAAAAATACAAAAATTAGCCAGGCATGGTGGCAGTCACCTGTGATCTCAGCTACTCAAAGGCTGAGGCAGGAGAATCTCTTGAACCTGGCCGATGGAGGTTGCAGTGAGTTGAGATCACACCACTGCACTCCAGCCTGCGTGACAGAGCTAAAAAAAATTTTTATAAAAATAAAAATAAATAAATAAAAATTTTAAAAAAAGAAGAGCACACGGGATGGCAGAACTTGTTGCAGCCACCTTGGAATATAGAATCTGCCACAGAGGGCAAGTAGAAAGTATGTCAGAGTTTAAGATTTCAGAAATCTAGCCATCCCAAAGGATCACAACAGCCATTCCTGGCTTTGGGGAGTGGAAGCAAAGGTCACCAGAGCTGAGAAAGACGTGGGATGATGAGTCAGGCGAATTGCATGCTCATCCACGTGGACGCTGACATCCTCAGGAAAGCAGAAGGACTTCAGATAACAGAGGGGAAAACACGATTTCATTCTTTTTTTTTTTTTTTTTTTTTTTTTTTTTTTTTTTTTTTTTTTTTTTTTAGAGACAGGGTCTTTCTCCGTCACCCAGGCTGGAGTGCAGTGGCGTGATCATAGCTCACTGTAGCCTTGAACTCCTGGGCTCAAGCAATCCTTCTGCCTCGGCCTCCTGAATAGCTAGGGCTACAGTGTGTGCCACCACGCTTGGCTAATGTTGTATTTTTTTTTTTTTTTAGTGATGGGGTCTTGCTATGTTGCCCAGGCTTGTTGATAACTCCTGGCCTCAAGTGATTCTCCCACACTGGCCTCCCAAAGCATTGGGATTACAAGCGTGAGCCACTGTGCTCTGCCTCAAAACACTCTTTTAAAAGCTTTTGTTTTTTTTCTGGAGTGGTGAAATAATTAATCTCTGTGGTGAGGACTTCCTTTTTATTTGGGAAAAGATATTTGCTGTGGGCCTATTGTTTCTGCAAAAATACTAGTAGCTAACATTTTTTGAGTGTCCATTCTTTCATTCATTCATTCAAAATACATATAGGGGGGCCAGACGTGGTGGCTGACACCTATAATCCCAAGGCCAAGGCAGGTGGATCACCTGAGGTCAGGAGTTCGAGACCAGCCTGACCAATATGGTGAAACCCCATCTCTACTAAATACAGAAAAAAAAAAAATAGCCAGGCGTGGTGGCGCATGCTTGTAATCCCAGCTACTTTGGAGGCTGAGGCAGGAGAATCACTTGAACATGGGAGGTGGAGGTTGCAGTGAGTCAAGATTGCATCATTGCCCTCCAGCCTGGGCAACAAGAGCAAAACTCTGTCTCAAATTAAAAAATAAAAATAAATGAGGGCTTATGAGGCATCAAAGGTCATTTATAGAATGTTCTTAGCAATTTAATTCATGATAGCTAAAAATGGGCCAGATGTCCATCTGTAGTAGAATGGACAAGTAAAATTGTGGATATCTAATATAATGGACTATTATACAGTAATGAAAAATAACAATCACTACTTGCAATAGCATGGGTACACCTCCCAGACCTGTTGATGAAAGAAGCCAGATGATCAAGAAATCTCATCAACTGAGTAAAGGAATCTATAAGAAGGGAAGTTGCAGGAGTCCACTTAGATTTATTAAAATCATTAGGGATGTAGAGTGAGGTTTTTGTTTTGTTTCTGTTTCTTAATCAGTGTGTCACTCTGTCATCCAGGCTGGAGTGCAGTGGGGCAATGTTGGCTCATTGCAGCCTCAATCCACACCCCTGCCTCAAGCCCTCTGGGCTCAATCAGTCCTCCCCCTTCGGCCTCCCAAGTAGCTGGAACAACAGGCATGCACCACACCTTGCTAATTTTGTATATATTTTTGCAGAGACCAGGGCTCCCTATGTTGCTCAGGCTGGTCTTGAACTGCTGGCCTCAAGCAATCCTCCTGCCTCAGCCTCTCAAAGTGTTGTGAGCCACCCCACCCGGGCAGAGTGAGGATGTTTTTGAGGACTGTGGTAGATAGCTTCCTCATATTCATGTCCTGTGTAATCCTCTCCCTTTGAGCATGGGCTGGACCTAGGGACTATTTTCTTTTTCTTTCTTTCTTTTTTTTCTTCTTTTTTTGAGATGGAGTTTCTCCTTGTAAGCCAGGCTGGAGTGCAATGGTGTGAGCTCGGCTCACTGCAACCTCCACCTCCCAGGTTCAAGTGATTCTCATATCTCAGCTTCCCAAGTAGCTGGGTTTACAGGCATGTGCCACCACATCCGGCTAATTTTTGTATTTTTAGTAGAGATGGGGTTTCACCATGTTGGTGAGCTGGTTTCGAACTCCTGACCTCAGGTGCTCTACTCACCTCGGCCTCCCAAAATTCTGGGATTACAGGTGTTAGCCACCGTGACTGGCTGGACCTAGGGACTATTTTCTAAGTAGCAACAGACTATGTAAAAGTGATGGGATGTCACTTCTGGGATTAGGTTTCAAAAAAGGACTTTGATCTCACTCTCATTTTCTTCTTCTGTCTCTTCCTCTTTCTCCTCCCTCTCCCTGGGGTAAGCCTGCCGCTTCTTACCAAGAGGTGCCAAGTGGACAGGAAATGATGTCTCCAGCCAACAGCCAGAGAGGACCTGAGGCCTGCCAGCAGCCGTGGAAGTGAGTTTGAAAGAGGATTCTGAAGCCTTGAGAGAGCTGCAGCCCTGGCTGACAGCTTGATTGTATCCTCGTGAGAGCCTGAGCCAGAGGACACTACCTCACCCAGATTCCTAGCCCATGGAAAATGTGAGGGAAAAAAAAGTTTATTAAGCTGCTGAATTTGGGGTGATTTTTACCCAACAATAGATAGCGAATACAAGGATATTGCTTATTACTCAAAATCACTGTATAAAGCCCCTGAAAAATTGAAAGCTGCAACCAGGGAAACACTGAAAATCTCCAAGAACACTGTGTTTCTTCTTAAAGACAGTGAGAAAAGCACATACATCTGTTTTCCTTTTAGTTTTGGCCACCAGGAAGCTCAGAGCCAAATTTATGATGCAATTTTAATAACTATGTAAGCCCCTATGGCCTGCTTATCTGTGTTCTTATTCCTGGCCTTTCATTTTATTCTGACTTTTCTTTTTCTTTGTCCTGATTGTATTAGCTCATCTTTATTTTTCTATATTATATGACTTATGGCAAGCCACTTCAAATTCAGCTTACAGAGAAGCAAGGCATTCGTAAATTTTTTTTTTTTTTTTTTTGAGACTCTTACTCTATCGCCCAGGCTGGAGTGCAGTGGCACGATCTTGGCTCACTGCAACCTCCGCCTCCCGGGTTCCAGCAATTCTCATGCCTCAGTCTCCCAGATAGCTGGGATTACAGGCGCCCACCACGACACCGGGCTAATTTTTTTTGTTTGTTTTTTGTATTTTTAGTAGAGACGGGGTTTCACCATGTAGGCCAGGCTGGTCTCGAACTCCTGACCTCAAGTGATCCACCTGTCTTGGCCTCCCAAAGTGCTGGGATTACGGGCGTGAGCCACCGTACCCGGTCCATAAATCATTTTTTAAAAATAGTTTTTAAATTTAAAACATAGTTCTGCACATTAAAAAAAAAAAGTTTTGCACAGGTCGAACAGAGAGTCCCCAGAGGTGGTGGTGAGAAGATCAGGTCATAGGAGTGTGGCTCTGGAGCTCCAAGCATTAGCCAGAGTTGATTTGGATTAGGTCAGAAATATACTACGAAAAAGGGAAAAAGGATGGCAATTGATTGCCATCCCCAGAGGGAGGGGCCGAGGGTTCGCCCAGTCACCCACAGTGGCATCCTTGCAATGTGCTAGTTACACCGCTCCTCTAAGTCCCTCCCGCACTGGCCCGCTCGGCCCCGCCCCTCCCTGGCCCCTCCCTTCCCCACCCGTGCCCCGCCCCTCTTTCTTCCGGGCTCCACCCCTCGCGCTCGTCGGTCCGCGCCGCGCCGCGCCGCGTCGCGCCGCCTCAGTCTCCGCCCGCCGATCCGGCCTCCCCGGCGGTTGCGCACTCCACCCCCTCCCTCCGCGCCCGCGCGCGCCTTCCCCGCCCCGTCCGCCTCACTCCTTTCGGGGCGGTTGGGCCGCGCGCCTGTGGGGGCGGGGCCCGGAGCAGGCGACCGAGCCAATGGGGCGTGGCGGCGGCGGCGGTGGTGGCGGCGGCGGCGGAGGCGGTGGTGGCAGCGGCGGCGGCTGGGTCGGGCCCCGACGGGCGGCGGCGGCTGAAGTGGAGGCGGAGGGAGGCGGCGGTGGCGGTGGCGGCGGCGGCGGGAAGATGGCGGCGCCCGTCCTGCTGAGAGTGTCGGTGCCGCGGTGGGAGCGAGTGGCCCGGTATGCAGTGTGCGCTGCCGGAATCTTGCTCTCCATCTACGCCTACCACGTGGAGCGGGAGAAGGAGCGGGACCCCGAGCATCGGGCCCTCTGCGACCTGGGGCCCTGGGTGAAGTGCTCCGCCGCCCTTGCCTCCAGGTAGCCGGCTTGGGGGAGTGGGCCGGGAGCGGCCGAGCGGGGCGAGGGCGGAGTCTGGGGGTGGGGAGCGCGCGGCAGGAGCTCAGGCCTGGGGGCGGCAGGGACCGGGCCGCAGGGGGACTGACGGGGTCGGGTCGGGGCCGGGCTGGGGGCGGCGGCGGGGCGCTCCTGCCCGGGGGGCGGCCTGAGCCCAGGCCGCGGGGCGGAGGTGGCGGGGCCGCGAGGCACCCGGGGAGGGATGAGGTGGCAGAGTGCAGCCGGGTGGCCGGGACGGACGCGGAGCGGTCGGGCGGGCTGGGGCCGGGCTGGGCAGGAGCGTGAGGGGGCTGCGGAGGGTTGGTCCAGGCTGGCTTGACAGTTTTCCTGGTTCTCGGGAGGCGGGCTAGGGGTGTGGAACCTTGTCCGCCGCACCCGTGAGACCAGCGGCAACCTCTTGTCCCCCCGATCGCTGCAGCCGAGGCTTTGGGGCCGGCGCGGAGACAGGGGGGTTGCGTTTCCCACTGTCTTCCTGGTGCTAGGACAGGTGTTTCCGTGGTCAGGCCTCTTTGTACTCCAGCGCTAGTGAGAATTTGCAGACTTACTGGGACAGTGACATTTGCTGGCAAACACGAATTTGACCCTACTCTGGAAGAAGATACCAGCACTTAACGTATCTGATTTCTTGGATTCCCTCTCGTATATTTCAGTGTGCCAGGAGAAGGAGATGGTCTGAGTTTGGGTCTAGTTTAAGCTTCATTGGAGTAAAGGACAAGAATGTTATGTGTATGGTGGTGTTTTAGGCATTGGGATGACTTTTAAACGTTGTTGCCTATTAGTATAATAGGATACCCACAACAGATTAAAAACACACGCTTTGCTAAACTGGAGCGATTGGTTTGTGTTACTGATCATTTTAGTTTTTTTTTTTTAATGTAATTGGTTTGTCTGTTTTATTTTAAGGCATTACATTTTCCTAGGCAAGTTACTTTGAAAAAGGGGGGAATTTACATTTTAAAAGTGGCTGCTTTTTTTTAAATGGGGAGATTGAAAACATAACAAAAGTCGAAGGAATGATTTCAAAATGGATAAGTTACGATTTTAATAGAGACTATGTCTGATATTTAGATGTTTGTTAACAGCACTCACATTTGAGCGATTTCTTCCCCTCCTGTTGATTGGTAAATTGGTATGTATCAGAAATGTATAGCTCACTAGTTTATTTCAACTCATATATTGTTGGTTACATGAACAAGGTAGCATTGGAGTTTCTCTTGTTACTGGTTACAAACTTCAGGGAGCTGATCTTTCCACTTAGCCTTTTTCATGGACCAGATACTCTGTCTCATTTGCTCTTAAACCAAAATCCTGTCGCTTTTTAGAGGGGAAATAATTATAGGGCCAAATGAAACATTTAAAAAATGCGTTTAAAATGTAGGTATCGGTTTACAGGGGAAAATACATAGATGTGACAAAAAGCTCACAATTGTTGTTGGTTATTCAGAACAAAGTTAATAGGCTGATTAGACCCAGATACACTTTGAGAACCATTGAGTGTCTTTTATGCAAACATTGTTATGTTATTTCCACTTTCAGAAAGGACTTTTAAACTTACAAGTACCTTCCACCCAAAGTTAGTTGAATGAATAAATATTTAAGGAAAACATTGTGCAGCAGCACATTTCAAGTATTTTAAGAAACAAGAACTAAAAATGACTTTTGATCCTAGTTTAATATGGAATTTAAGCAGAATTATTACCAATTTTAGATTTTTTTTTTTTTGGAAACAAGTAGTCTATAATAAATGGACCTTTTATTGGGGCATAGAAAGAGTACTTACTGTATGCTTAAGTTCTTTCTTTTTTTTTTTTTTTTTTTTTGAGACAGAGTCTTGTTCTTGTCACCCAGGCTGGAGTGCAATGGCATGATCTCGGCTCACTGCAACCCCCGCCTCCCAGGTTCAAGTGATTCTCCTGTCTCAGCCTCCTGAGTAGCTGGGATTGCAGACATCCACCATCATGCTCGGCTAATTTTTGTATTTTTAGTAGAGATGGGGTTTCGCCATATTGGTCAGGCTGGTGTCGAACTCCTGAGACCTCAGGTAATCCACCTACCTCTGCCTCCCAAAATGCTGGGAATCAAGCGTGAGCCACCGCGCCTGGCCTGCTTAAGTGCTTAAAATTGTCTTTTCTTGGCCGGGCGCAGTGGCTCACGCCTGTAATCCCAGCACTTTGGGAGGCCGGGGCGGGTGGATCATGAGGTCAGGAGTTCAAGACCAGCCTGGCCAACATGGTGAAACCCTGTCTCTACCAAAAATTAGCTGGGTGTAGTGGCATGTGCCTATAGTCCCAGCTACTCGAGAGGCTGAGGCAGGAGAATTGCTTGAACCTGGGAGGCAGAGGTTGCAGTGAGCCAAGACCACACCATTGCACCCCAGCCTGGGCAACAGACTGAGACTCCATCTCAAATAAATAAATAAAATATAAATAAATAATTTTAAAAAATTTACTTTTCTTTAAAAAAGTGTATTTAGCATACATTCTAAATATTCACAGTTATATCCTGCAAGAGCTGTGTGTTTGTGCATAAAACATCAAGTAGCATATTAAAAGTATGTATAAATACATGTAAGACTAAAGGTAACTGGATCTCTTTATAGTTTTAAATGTGAATTTAATATGTTGTGACTGAAAGTGATGTTTCATTGTGTAGCTGTGGACATAAAATAGTTTAACTTAGATGCTTGCCAGAGGAGGGTAGGTAAAAAATAAGATTTGCTAATAAGAAGAGTAAATAACTTATTTGCCATGTATACAGTGAAATTAAGAAATTTGTTTAATTTGATCAGCCTGTTTATAAACTACTTGCAAAAATCAAGTAGCTTATAAACTACTCATTTAATAAATGAATTTACAAATCAACTTGTTTTGCAGGCAGTTTATAAGCAGGCTGATCAAAATCACATATGTATATATACATATATAATCACATGTATGTACATATATAGACTCATTTTCTTTTGGAAGTGGGTAGACAAAACATTGAAAGTT